>NW_027461759.1:300000-504565 GCF_050947455.1 Rhinoderma darwinii | reverse complement strand
TTGTTTTATAATGAGACTAATTATGTAAAAGAGTCTCAAACATATAAAAACTTGCTGAATAGATGTGTCACTAGGCTTGATAAAGATCCTATTGTAGGATTGAAACGTTGCTGTTATTTTGGATTGAATAAACCACCATTTTTTTCATGTTGGAGTGCTGCAAATTTTCTTTTGCTATACATTATTATACGTCCGAGGATCGGGACGTTTTTGCCTGGCACCTGGTCGATTATTCCTATGTGAGTGCTGCTGTCTTCTTGTGTGCTATATTTGGATTCCATTAGCTTGCACCACGTTTTTTCAACCATCATTTACTCGTTTAACATGGAGCAGGTCAATATACCTGCTGGGAATGTTTCATCCAATACTGCTGCTGTTTTTACTGAAGAGGACATTGAAAGAATCCTGAGTGGAGCGGAGGGTGATGTGTCATTTTTAAGTGTTCCTTCTATTACTGACATCAAGAGAAATCTGGAATTTGAGTCACGACGTCTGATTAATGTTGAATTACATCTACTCACATTGGGACAATACTATAGAAACAACATGATCCCACGGGGGATGAGAATTTTACTTAAACCAACGATGCATATGCAACACGAAGAGTTCAGGAATAAAAATGAGCAACTCGCTAGCAAATATGCCTTGGAAACTATATTACTTAATATGGATTTTTTGCAGAGAGATCTGAGATCTTTAAGGGTGAAAGCACAAGATTTGGAGAACACACTTAAATCGTTGGTGCAAACTGATGATTTTAATATACACATGGAGAAATTACGTATGACGCTCAATAAAGTGAGGATGGATATAGAAGAAACCAAAAAGAAGAAATGGTTCCGTGATCAAACAGATTATTCCATGGGACGTGTTTACACATGGGACAATTCTCTCAATTATGCTGATGGAGCCTTCAGACGTGACAACAAAAGAAGCAATGAACCGGCTTTCAATAAAAGCGATTCCCGTAATCAATTCCATACTAAGAAATATCCTCCAAGTAATAATGAAGATTTTTTAGATTCCAGTCCACTGGACAAATCAAAAAGAAGAAAACCAGACGAGCAGGTCGTAGGAGAAGCAGAGGAAGGAAGAACCCGTTTTCAAAAATCTACTCATCAGAAAGGGCAGAAACCGGTGCAGGACAGCACCAAGAGGACTCTGCCCAAACCACAGTGGTAAATATCTCTCAACATCAATTGTCTCATACACAATTACAATTATTATCAAAAGGGTTGTCATTTTGCCCTAATCAGCATATTGATTGGTTTCAATTAGAGTTGGATATTTACAGTTTTGTTAGAGCTGTTAAATTGAAGGTTTGGTTTGAAACACAACCGGTTAATCCAGTAATACAGGATACCCTTCCGATACTATCACTTAAAAAACTGGGGTTATTTAATAAGAGTGTGTTCCAACCTCCTATAACATCACATGCGATAGAAACCTTTAGAGAACTAGTACAGAAAGATATTGCTTTACTTAGGTCTCAAACGAGTGAATTGAGCTTTAAACAGCCTAATATGACTACTCTGGATATGGTGGCATTAGATGAGTTGATCCATAACCATGATCTCACTATAAAACCTGCTGATAAGGGTGGAGCAATCGTGGTTATGGATTCAGATATGTACTTGAGAGAATGCTATAGACAACTAGCAGATACCAATGTATATAGAGTACTAAAAAATGATCCTAGACATGATATTTCAAAAAGAATTACTTCACTTATTAAAATAGCTCTAGATGAAGATGTAATTGATCAAATGCTACATAAATTTCTCACTGTTGAATTTCCTGTCACTCCTTGCTTATATATATTACCAAAAATCCACAAAGATTTAATGAACCCACCAGGTCGCCCTATTGTATCTGGCAGGGGTTCATTAACAAGTAACATCTCTATCTTTGTGGACAAAGTGCTGAGAAATTTTGCTATTAACTCCAAATCTTATATTAGAGACACCACTGATTTTCTACAAAAATTAAAATCTATAAAACTACCAGAGGGGTCCATTTTGGTCTCCTTTGATGTCACATCTCTTTATACCTCGATTGATCACAACAAGGGTCTTGATGCTGTACGACGTAAATTATTGACTTCTGACTATGACAATGCTACTTGTGAGTTTATTATTTCATTAGTGGAACTTATTTTGACATCTAACTATTTCATATTTAAAGAGAGTTATTATATACAGGTGAAAGGAACGGCCATGGGGTCTAACATGGCTCCCACGTACGCCAACATTTTCATGGACAACATTGAGGAGGTGTCGGTCTATGTATCCCACCACTTCTCACATGTTTTGAAGTGGTGGCGTTACATAGATGACATCTTCCTCATTTGGACTGACACTGTTACTACATTAATGGATTTTCACAGGTTTCTTAATTCAATAGATGATGAGATTCAATTTACGATGAAACATTCTATGGATAATATCCAATTCTTGGATGTTACTGTATCTATTGTGAACAATATAATCAGAACTAAAATGTACACGAAAGAGACCGATAGGAACACTCTGCTACGATTTGATAGTTGCCATCCGAGAAATATGGTAAGGTCTTTGCCGTATAGCCAAATGATTAGGGCCAAACGTAATACCGACAGACAGGAGGATCTTGATATATCTTTAGACACTATGGTTAGCAACTTTTTACAAAGAGGTTACCCCAAAACATTGCTGTGGACACATAGAAAAAAGATTGATAATGTAGCGAGGGACAGTTTATTGCAGTCTAAAAAACCGTCAACGCATGGAAAACGGAAACGTATTCCATTTATCTCTACTTATAATGATAGGAGTGGAGACATTTCCAAAATTATGAATAGACATTGGCCAATTATCAGCAATAGTTTTGGACACATTGATGTATTGAATAATAATCCACTTATGTCTTATAGACGCCCACAAAATCTTCGAGATAGACTGGTGAAAACCAGAATGCCAGATCATAAGAAAACGATACAACCTATTTTTAAACCACTAAAACCTGGCAATATTCCATGTTACAGATGTGTCAATTGTGCTTTGATGTGCAAAGGGGAATTTTTTAGACATCCGTTGACTGGACAACAGTTTAAAATTAAACACAATTTCACCTGTGATTCAGAGTGGGTCATATATGTGCTATGGTGTCCTTGTGGCCTCCTATATGTGGGTGAAACCACCTGTTCCTTTAAAACTCGTCTAAACAATCACCGTTTCTCTATACGTAAAAAGAAACTTGATTTACCTGTGGCTAAACATTTTTCGGAACATGGTCACAATGAAAGGGATCTAACATTTATGATTCTGGACCATGTTCCTCCATTACAGTTTGGCGGTGATCGCCATCTGGTTTTACACAAAAAAGAATTAAGATGGATATTTTTACTGAACACCTTAAAACCTTGTGGTCTTAATGTAGAATTTGTTGTAGATAGAATTGCCTTATGAGCTCCGCCCCTTTGTGTTCTCTTGATGTTCTCTTCAGTAAGATGATTGTTGACACATTAATATCAATATCTATATCTCATATTTACTGTCAATGTCTTATAAATACTAAAAACAATTATGTTTTGTATTTTTTTTAGATTGGAATACCACTCCCAACAGAACTTCGGAACTTCTTTAATTATTTTTCAATGGTGTTGTACTGTGATATTTGACGGGGCTATGTTCAATGCATCAAGTCTTATTGCATCAATAAAATATATTTATTATTTGAATTGTTTCTAGTCTCCTATTAGGTTTCAAAGTGATAGAGAGATATTAAAATTGAGAGGGATTCTCATGCATTTTTTTTGTCTTATGATATATCATATCACTAGTGTGATAATATGGGTCCGTTACACGTATGAGGATAATGTGACATCCTGGACACGTGAAGACGTGTCTATGTGGTCCCATAACTCTGGGAACAAGATCGTTCTGAGTACTTGGTTGTATACAGAGGTCTTTGAACCCACGTGTGGATCGTCTTTAAAAGCCGACATTAAGCTACTTTTAGATATTCCTAATATCTCCATCACTTACTATAGGGAGCATTTACTAATATATCTGTATTTTTTACATTCATGACTTTTTGACTGACATAGCTGGGTCAAATGATATCTATAATAATGTTACAGCAGTTGCTTAGCAACTCATGATGCCATGATACACGGGGCGGCTCAGTGGAACGCATTGACACGCATTACATCATATGGATGCGACCTATGCTCTCTGCTGCGGAGTGATGAACTACTTCCGCCTCGGGGGATTACACTGATGTGTCAAATTTCAATTACCACGAGGGATGCAGCAGAGTGCTGCAACACACTTGAATGGAGTAGTTGAGTCTGAAGTTCTGATTGGTGAGTGACGATATACCAATATATTTTACACCACTGCTGCATAAATGATTATAATGTAATCAGTTGTTTTTAATGTTTTTGTTATTATGTATTGTTAATCACGATGTCACATACACACTTCTGTATTTTCTGTATCATGTCTATGTTTATGATGATACCGTACACAATTTATGATGTTTGTTTTCATACACTTTGCATTTGATTGTTTTATAATGAGACTAATTATGTAAAAGAGTCTCAAACATATAAAAACTTGCTGAATAGATGTGTCACTAGGCTTGATAAAGATCCTATTGTAGGATTGAAACGTTGCTGTTATTTTGGATTGAATAAACCACCATTTTTTTCATGTTGGAGTGCTGCAAATTTTCTTTTGCTATACATTATTATACGTCCGAGGATCGGGACGTTTTTGCCTGGCACCTGGTCGATTATTCCTATGTGAGTGCTGCTGTCTTCTTGTGTGCTATATATATATATATATATATAAAGGAAAGAGAAATCAGTTTGTAGGTATCAGTTTTAGTTACTGACCAGTGTGAACGTTTAACATAAATCTGTCATTGTTTATGTTTTTCTTCAAGTTAATTATCTGATTAAGATCTATTACTGATTAGGCTATGAAAAGCTTGTTCTCCACACGAAGAGTCCAACTGGGAGCGAAAGGCGTGAGAACCAGATTCTAACAGAATGTGGACGGATAAGGGAATGTGAACCGGTAACACCCAAGGCACTCTTGATGGCTTTTGCATTGATGGTGTATGACCTCACATATGCCCTAAGACTGCAAGGATCGATTTGGTAAGATCTAATTGGTATGTCCCAGGTTTTACAGCTGTTGCTGCTAAATTCTGTTAGAGCTGTTTGATTTGCCTACAGAACAGTCCTGGCAGACCGGTGCCAACCTTATCATACCCGCCTCCCACAAAGAGAACCGACCTTGAGAGGCCTTCCCAGGTAGAACGAACCAGATTAGAGTAAGAAAAAATTGGTTTGAGACACTTGTCAAATAAACATGTGGAATCTGTGTATGTTTCTGTGAGGTGGAGATGTTCTAGGCAATCAGCTGAGATCAAGGTACAAATCCTGCTGAAAGAGTATCACCAAGTGCAAATGAAGTACCCAATAATTACACATCTTCTAGGTGCCATGTCCATTGTAACAGAGAAGTTTTTTTTTTTTCCTTATATAAAGGTGTTTGATGTCGTTTAAGGGCCTGACATTATTGTATGTACTTAGAACAACGTTTATAGTGTATGCGGATGATGTTATCACCAGATTAGTATTTATTTTAACAATTGACAAGAGTTGGGGGTCCCCAGCAAGTGCCAGTAAATATGAACTAAGAGACTTTTAATATGATGAACTCCATCACTGAGATGCGGCAGGCGCAGCCTGAGCCACTACAACGCGTTTATCATGAACAGACGGCAGTGTCACAATTCTAAGCGGCCGCCTAGACAAGTAACTTGCCAGAGAAAGAGTACAGATGCGGAGGGTTCGTGATAGTCACAATACAACTCCACTAATCCGCCTACGTGGGATCTCACCCCAGGCTCATAGCATGAGGTGCTATGTACAGCCTGATGACGTAAACTAAAGGAGACGGTGTCGGACAGATGAGAAGGACCAAACCAAGTCCTGATGACATCAGCAAAGATCAAAGTAAAGACCAAAGACCTGAGTGAATCCGTCAGCAGGATCAAGTATTTTGATAAGTAAAAGTGACTAGGAGGGGGTAATAATAACTCCCCCACTGGACACCAATGTAGTCTGACTCCACAATTGTGTGGGTTACCCTGAGGGTGACAGTCAGTGAATAGCAGAAGACAGGAGAAGAAGAAGACGATGGTGTACAGGACTGGCAATGAACTGATGGGACCCGAAACCTGAGGGTGATAGCATTATGATTATTAGTTGAGGCCCTATTGTTCATAATGTCTGAGGTTTATAATTATAATGTGTGTAAATATGCCACGGTGCTGCAAATTACAATCTGAGGAGTTTTATGTGGAGGTGTGAGGTGAAGATCACTGTGCTGCCCATGTCCTGTCATATCTGCAGGGGTAAAGTCCCATTAGGACAGTAAGTGACAGTGCGACAATTATTACTGTTAATAAAAATGTAGACCGGATTAATTATATATATATATATATATATATATATATATATATATATATATATACAACCAGCAGCGGTTTGTAGATTATATCAAGACAACCATCCTGTATCCAGAGGAGAATAGGGAAAGTTAGGACCACTCCGACACCTTGGAAGTCCAGGTACAAAGGGGGGTTACTCATCAGGAGTAGCTCGTCTCAAGCTGGTGAAGAAATCCAAAACCCCTACCCGCCTGGTTCGAGTGGTCAGTGATAGGTTGCTAGGCAAGACTCAGGGATAGAGTAATAATATTTTTAGGGGGGACTGTCAGGGATCATTACTATGTATATTGTTTGAAAAATATTATCCTCACACATATGTATATACATTTCAGTTCTTTGTGTAATATACTGACATATATAACAAGTTCTTTGTTCATGTCGGACACACCTATGGAAGACACCGCCCCCTGGAATGCAAGAAGAGTGAGTCTGAGAAACTGGTGGGGGCTTGGGCACTCCCACATCTCTGGGGAGGAGGCATGTGTCTCTTTCTGTGTTTCTTTGTTCTGAATAAACATTTTCAGTCTTCCTCCTGGCTGAGAGAGGGAAGCTGTGTACCAAACATATTTGGATGGTTTACTTCTTCCAGGCATGCCTTCAGCTTTCAATTTACAGAGGTGGTTATTCGGTGTGAAATACGGACTTGACATTGGACTGCCCCTTTAAGGGGATTAGTGACTGCTATACTGTATAAAAGGGGCGTCTGTTATTCAGGGACTTTGCTGGTCACCCAGAAAGGGGCGTGTGAAACGTTTTCAGCTAAAAAGAGAGCCTTGGTGGACTATTCCTTTAAACAGGCTCTGTCACCACATTATAAGTGGTCTATCTTGTACATGATGTGATCGGCGCTGTAATGTAGATTGCAGCAGTTTTTTATTTAGAAAAACAATCATTTTTGACGGAGTTCTGACCTATTTTAGCTTTATGCTAATGAGTTTCTCAATTGACAACTGGGTGTGTTTTACTATATGACCAAGTGGGCGTTGTGGAGAGAAGTGTATGACGCTGACCAATCAGTGACCAATCAGCGTCATACACTTCTCTCTTTTTTTTTTCTTTATCAAAGGTTTTTATTTTTGAGAATATACACAACATAACAGCATATACATGGTTTCATACATTTGCAAAATTCACACACAGTGCAATATAACCACTTCAATATCACCTAACATATGCAAAGACATAGAACAGTAGAAGGAGGCAACCTCCTAGTCAGTAAGCAAAAACGAAATAAAAATGCAGTGAAAATAACAATATCATAAGTGCAGCAAAGATAGTGCATTATTTAGGGAAACCAGTCCCCACAGGTGGATGACAATTATCGCATAAAAGTGCACATTATACGACAGACTAACACAGACACAAGACAACAAAGGGAAACACATACGGACATAGCACGCAAAAGGTAGACTTGATATAGGTATTCAAAAAAGGCCATCCAGGCCATCCAGCCAGAGAGGTAAATCATCACCACCCCAGAATCCAGACCACACTGCCCAGGTGCGGACAAAGAGCTCAGCTTTACCCTGATCAGCAGACATCAACTCCTCCATCCTCATAATTCCGTTCACCTCTGTCGCCCATTCCTTCAGGGAAGGCACAGTGCTAGATTTCCAATGACGAGGAATCACTGCTCTTGCCGAAAGACACTCTTTTTGAGGTGTGAGAGTGATCCCGGAACCATGGAAAGTAAACCAATGGAGGCCGAGGTCTGAACCTCAGTATGACAAAGTTTATTACCGAGATCAAAAATCTTTCCCCAAAAGGGACGAAGTTTGGGACAATCCCACCAAATGTGCAGCATGGTTCCAGGAGCCTCCCCACACCTCCAGCACTCATCAGGTACATCAGGGAATATCCCATGCAGCAAAGAAGGACAGCGATACCAGCTAGTGAGAATCTTATAATTTTTTTCCTGAGCAAAGCACGAGGTCGGTAGCTTATGCGCCAGGAAGAAAGATGTGCCCCACTCCTCAGCAGAGTGTCTAGTCCCCAATTCCTCATCCCATGCGGTAGTGAATGTCAGCTGAGAGTAATCGTATTTAGGTAGAAGGATCCTGTGTAAAAAGGACAGCACATGAGAGGGGGCAGTGGTCAACAACAAGTAGTGCTCCAGAGGAGTCTTATCCTGCAGCAAAGCACAACGGTCGCCCATTGAAAAAAGATAGGAGCACAACTGAAAATAGGACCACCAAACCGGACGTCCCCCCGGGCAGGCCCCAGAGACCTCAGACTGTGACAATATTGTACCCTCAGGTGTAAGAGTCTTAGCCAAGAAACCACCGTCCTGTCTCTCCCAACAGAGGAATGTGTCCACACCCACCGCCGGAGGGAAGGAAGGATCATCAAACAGAGGAGTTAGAGGACCTGGACGGTGAACAATGTCCATCGTAGCAATGATCCGCTCCCAGACTACAAGAAACTGACGTGTGAGGGAAGGCAGAGAAGATGTAGGCCGCTGAGAAGCAGACAACCAAGGCAGAGACGACAGTGCAATGGGAGACATAGCCTTCTCAATGCGCACCCATTGCTTACCCGCACCTGAGCGGAACCAGTCTACCAATCGCATCAGTAACGCAGCTTGGTGGTAGCGTTTAAAATCCGGCAATCCTGCCCCCGCCCTCCATTTTCGGTCGACTAAGGACAGTAAAATGAACACAAGGCTTAGAGGAGCCCCAAACAAATTTAGTTATGGCCCTATGCAATATTTGGAAGAAGCTCGTTGGAATTATGATAGGGACGGTTTGGAATATGTAAAGGAATTTGGGTAGGATGTCCATTTTTACCGCGTTAATGCGCCCAAACCACGATATGCGACTCCCACCATACGCCATTAAATCCTTCAAGGTGCGCTGCAGGATGGGTGTGTAATTTAGAGCGAACAAATCCGACTGGTGTATGGGAATTTGCACCCCCAGATATTTTAGAGATTTAGATTGCCATTTGAATGGGAAAACTCAAGCGAGATGGGTGGCTAAGGCAGTATCGAGAGATATATTCAATGCCTCCGATTTGGAATAATTGACTTTGAAATTGCTCACATGGCCAAACCGCTCAAATTCCCCGGTCAAAGATAGCAAGGAAACCATGGGAGTCGTAATGTATACCAGGAGATCATCGGCATACAATGCTAATTTGTGATGTTTTGCGCCAACACAGACACCATTAACATTAGGGTTGTTCCGCAGTGCCACGGCCAGGTGTTCCATGACCAAAACATAGAGTAAAGGTGAGAGTGGGCACCCCTGCCTCGTGCCATTAGAAATAGACAAAGATTCAGATAACAGACCATTAACTCGAACCCGTGCCGTCGGCCCATGATATAATGCCATAATCCTATCCACCATAATGGCGCCTAGGCCAACCTGTGTCAGGGCACTGCGGAGAAACACCCAATGTACCCTGTCAAATGCTTTTTCTGCATCGACCGAGAGTAAACACATCGGTATCTTATGGGATTGGCAGTATGATGTTAAAAGTAGGGTCTTGTTAGTGTTGTCCCGTGCTTCTCTACCACGCACAAACCCCACCTGGTCATCTGTGACCAAATCGTGTAAGAGAGGCGGGAGTCGAGAGGCCAGCAACTTCGCAAAAATTTTAACGTCAACATTTATCAATGATATTGGTCGGAAGTTTGCGCACGCCGTCGGATCTTTGCCCGGTTTTGGTAAAAGGGTAATATGAGCCTCAAGGGATTGGGGTGCAAAGGGACATGAGGAAGACACTGAATTAAAAACTTTCGTCAAGAACGGAGCCAATTGATCCTTAATTGTCTTGTAGAATTTATTATTAAACCCATCGGGTCCTGGACTTTTGCCCAAGGGGGAATCTCCAATAGCGCGCTCCACCTCCGTTTCCAGAAAATCGTCCTCAAGTCCCAAAGCCTCCCCGTCCCCCAGGGACGGTAGCGCAGTGTCGTGCACATAACGGTCTATTTTATCACGCAACGCATCCGCCTGCATATCCTGAAAATGGCCTTTAAGATTGTATAATGCCGAGTAATACTGTCTGAAGCAATCAGTGATGCCCACCGGATCATGAACCTCACCGCCCGAAGGAGAAGTAATTTTAGGGATATATGACGCCTGGGTGCGAGGATGTAGTATCCGTGCCAGAGACCTGCCACGTTTATCTGCAAATTCGTACGAGTGTTTTCGCATACGGTCCCTGAATCGAGCGTGTGACTGGTCTATCAAAGACCGCAAGGATTCTCTCGCTGCAGTAAGTTCCGCCAATATCTGTGAGGAAAGCACTCGCTTATGACGGGATTCAAGGTCCCGTATCTGAGCAAGGAGCCGCGTAATGGCCACCCCTTTTTCCCGCTTCAAACGAGCCCCATGCTGGATCAGGACTCCCCTGACTACACACTTTAGCGCCTCCCACTGTAACGGTAATGGGGTGGTGTCACGTGTATGTACCTCAAAAAAACCGTTTAGCGAGTCCTTAAGAGCTGACACACACACTGAGTCACCCAATAGATTATCGTTAAGTTTCCAGGATTGGAAATTGGGTACTGAACTAGGAAACGTAAGTGTCAGAAATACAGGGGAATGATCAAACCAAACCATAGGGCCCACCTCAGAAATAGGATGCCAGGTAAGCAAATGGTGGCTAATAAGAAAGGCGTCCAATCTACTATACATATTGTGTAGCGGGGAGAAGTAAGTGTATTTTGTTGCCTGAGGATGCAGGATCCTCCACACGTCAATCAATTGCATGGAATGCATCACAGTTTTCAAGGCTCCCAAGTGGGACTTCGGAACCGCTGACATCGAACGTCAGGTTAAAATCACCGCCCACAATCAAAACTCCCTCCGTGAACTCCTCCAATTTCCGCAAATACCTGCAGCACACTCACGCCTGATCCTGATTGGGGAGGTACAAATTAGCTAAGGTGAACAGCTTATTCCGAATGGACAGTTTAAGAAACACATAACGACCACCCGGGTCAACCAGAACGTCTACCAGTTTATGAGAGAGTGACTTGTGGATACAAATACTAGCACCCTTGGACTTGGATTCCGGGTTGGTACTGTGGAACCAGACTGGATAATAAAGATTTGTAAACTGTGGAGTGTGGCCCACCTGAAAATGAGTCTCCTGTAAAAACAGGATATTCACACGTTCTTTGTGCATGTTGTACAATATCTGCGAACGCTTTTCGGGGACATTAAGCCCTCTAGCATTAAAGGTACAGATTTTCAGCTGCGCCATTTCCAACGCACGTATGTCTAGCAAATCAAGAAATGTGCTACAACAGTGAAGAGAAGGACAAGACAGACAAGGAAGGGAGACACGACAACGAGGACAAACAAGCGGGTGAACAAGCACCCACTCCTTGATCTAATCAAGGAGAAACAATCCAATATACACCGGATATAACCAGTGAAACCCTAAGAGGAGGAGTGTCAGGACAAGGTCTAGCCAGTGCCCCGCACCCCCCAACCCAGCAAATTTTATATAGCAAATAACGATATAACACACAAGAAAGGAAAACCAAGGCACTTAGTGTGATACCCAAAAATAATTAAATAAGAGTTACGTTGTTAGTAGGGCCCTAAAGAAACCCCAACAGCGAACACCCCTGCATACATTCATTGTCAGCATAAATGTATAAACAGGTTAGCAATAAAGAAAAATAATAAAAATAATAATACATTCACGATTGTGGCGTGTTAACGGCAACCGACCTATATAGCCACCAGGTCTCCAACAGCAATCACCTGTGATACATAATGCAGACCTATTCAGTAATGACCATATATAACTCTGCATACAATTGCTTCAGCTGATAAACACAATAACCATTGTAATTAGGCTCCAACAGCAGGCTGCAATTAAGAGACATTAAAAAGGGCATCTCATCGGCTCCACAGGCCGACCATCATGACGCCTCATAGGAGAGGCAGGAGAACGACCTCGCCTGCGTGATCGTGGACGCGGCGGCGGGATGGGAACATAAGGCCAATCAGGGAGAGAGACTCTAGGCAAACGGAGAGCCTCGCAGAAATCTGGAACATCCCCCGGTTCACGAACACTCAGCAGTGCCCCGTTCCTGCGAACCTGCAATTGAAAGGGGTGACCCCAAGAGTAGGAGATCTCATGTTCTCTCAAGGCATCCAGCAAAGGACGTAGCACTCGGCGCTTGTCCAAAGTCATCCTGGACAAATCAGACAGTAGCTGGATCTTGACTCCCTGTAATAACACCTCGCCTTTATCCCGGGCCTTCCTCATGATCTGCTCCTTAAGAGAGAAAAAATGGACACGACATAGCACATCTCTAGGCCTATCAGGATCCGGGTTGCGTGGACCTAGAGTCCTGTGAGCTCTATCCAGCTCCAGAGGATCATCAGCAGGGCGCCCGAGTAAAGAATTAAACAGAGACTGTAGAGCAGGAATAAGTTGACCCGGAGAGATATCCTCAGGAATGCCCCGCAGCCGAATATTATTACGGCGATTCCGATTCTCATGATCCTCAGCAAGATTAAATAATGTGTGGATCTGCTGAGAGTGCTGATCCAATCAGTCGGCATGAGAAACTTGTTGCTGAGTAATACTGGATACATCGCTTTCCATCCGCTGTACTTGATCGGACAATTGAGATAAATTGGTAGTAAGAGATTGTATTTCCGATTTATATGTCGTCTCCAGACGGTTTACATAACGTTCCATGTCCTGTTTAGTGGGCAATGCTGATAACTGCTGTCTCAAGCCCTGTAAATCATCCCCTAGGACAGCAGAACCCCCTATGTGAGAGGAGGGATGAACAGCCATATCTCTGGGAGAGGTAGAAGACAGCATTGCAGGCCCCCGCACATGTGGGGAGGATAAGGGAGAAACATGACAGGCACCACGTGGCGAGCAGTCCCGCGCAGGCAGCGCCATCTCAGCCCCAGAAGAGCTCGGCTCAATCCCATCCAGCAAGGAGGGAAACTGCCCCTGAGAGCCCGATATCGAGGGGAAGGCACTAGCGGTACCTGATGCAGCGACACCGGCTGCAGATGATAGCCCCTCTGAAAGCGAAGTCCCGGCGCCATCACGCCTCCCCTCCAGCGGCGCCATCTTAGATGATGTTCCAGATGCAGCGTCGGTAAGAAATCTCTGGATAGAGCCGGCTGAAGACATCTGCCGTGTACAGTAAGGAGTCCCCGTGGAGGCCTTGGATTTCCTGACCATCAGGGTGATAGAATGATACTTATTAATGTGCTTATGAGTGGGTTAGGGAAGTGCAGGAACGGAGCTCTCAAGCAGCACGTCTGGTCAGCGCCATGTCCAAGCCACGCCCCCGTCATACACTTCTCTCCATTCATTTACACAGCACATCTTGATCTTACTAGATCTCTATGTGCAGACACATACACACACTAATGTTACTCAAGTGTCCTGACAGTGAATAGACATCACTACCAGCCAGGACGTGATGTCTAATCACAATCCAGACACTTCAGTAACGTTTGAGTTTGACTTACAACACAGTTTATCGAGATCACGTTGGGCTGTCATTTACAGCGAGATCTCGTTGTGCTGTGCTGTAAATCCCACACAAACATTAGCGAAGTGTCAGGATTCTGAATAGACATCACGTCCTGGCTGGAGGTGATGTCTATTAGCTCTCAAGACACTTCAGTAACGTTAATGTGTGTGTATGTGGCTGCACATAGTGATCTAGTAAGATCACTATGTGCAGAGTAAATGAATGGAGAGAAGTGTATGGCGCTGATTGGTCAGCGTCATACACTTCTCTCCACAACGCCCACTTGGCTAAAATGTAAAACACGCCCAGTTGTCTATTAAGAAACTCATTAGCATAAATCTAAAATAGGTCATCACTCCGTCAAAAATAATCGTTTTTCTAAATAAAAAAAACACTGCTGTAATCTACATTACAGCGCGGATCACATCATGTACAAGATAGGCCACTTATAATGTGGTGACAGAGCCTCTTTAAGTGTCTTTTAGAATATGTTGGAGATCTGGGATCAGTGTAAGAAGATGTATTGCCCATAGTGTTTGCTAGTCGACTTTTCACTCACTAAAATCCAATGTAATTTAATCCGGAATTTGATAATCCAGAAAGTCTGATGATCTGGCTCTTGTTTCCAGCACAAATCTGTATAATGTGGAACCAATGAAGAAATTCCTCTAAGGAAATGTTGTTCTGAAATAATGGAAAGGGTGAAGCTGGGCCCTGAGGAGTGGGGGGCCGACATGCCACATTAGAGGACTCCAGTACTATACATGGACATGATAATTGGGGGTCCCTGATACAGATTTACATTGGGAGCTTCAAGTTATGACTGCTTACAAGTCAGTTTCATATACCTTTGTGTGTCGTCTGATAATCGAGCACCTATAAAGTCCCATTGATGCCAGATTAAAGGAATTTTCCGTACGTTGTGCACTACAGTCATGTAACATTGCTGCGTCCCTGAGGCGTCTTGTGAATATACAAGACAGTTCTGGAAACAAGTGCTGAATTATCAGATTTTCTGGATGATCGGAAGCCGGATTAAGGGAATTTCAGTGTATTTACATCACGTGCGCCGCGCGACCTGAATCATCTTTATTTTTATACAGACGTCACATGACCTGGTTGTTGTAGTTTTATTCTTTATTGTATGAAAGTTCCCACATATTAAATCCTTGTGTGAATGATGGGAATCCGAATCCCATATATGAGGCCGGCCCCGCAGAGAACAAGATTATGTAATATATTGATTATAGGCGTATGGATAGAGAACAGTCCAGCAGGCAGCGCAGTATCGTCTTGTCTCTATTGTGAAGCGATTTGGCGGCAGAATCAGGTTTTGTCGTGTACGGGTTGAACCCACGACTATTAGTAATAATGAAGCGGATCATATTGGTACATCGTGCCCCCTCCCCTCTCAGATCCGGTTATTCCGTGTCCATTCGTTGAACGGTTTCTTCCACCAGATCGCAGCGAGTTACGGTTTCGCTCAGGACGGCGGTGGTGCCCCGCAGGTAACGATAAGAAGCGAACCTGGGATGAGAGTAGGGAGAAGGATTATACGTAGACCGTGCGACATTGGTACCATCTGATGGAGTGTCCGCAGCGGGGGCATGTATAGGGGACGGGGCAGGACATGTTCACATTATGGCTCATGGTATATTCACACCCAGGGTCGTACTGGCCCACCAGAAGATCCAGCGGTTGGCCCTGAAGATCCAGCAGAAGACCCCCCCATTGGGAGCTGACACCACACCAATCATAAGTGTAGAGCTAACCTGAGCCCCCGACCCATGGGCACCATAGCAGCCGTAGGGGCTGATTCTATGTACGCACTGCAGGGTTTTATGTAAGTTCTGCAGCTTTCTAATGTGCTTTGTACTTCAATTCTCATCATTTCCAAGATATCTGCTTGCTATCAGTGAATGGAGCATGCATAGTTGCAACCCATTATGTCAAGCTGAAAATGTGCGTTGCTTGTCACAGTCAGACGGTGTGATCAAGTTGTGGTGCATTGCCATGAAATTGTTATGGTAATCACAAATATAAACCGCAATTTGACTGCACCATGTGAATAGACCCTAGCAGAGTTAGGTCAGAACGGATTTTCATTTTCTGGATGTAAACAATTAATATTTCCATTCACTGCAAGCAAGCAGAAATCTTGAACTGGGTGAGGAGTTAGAGCTGATAGTATATTAGAAAGTTGCAGAACTTTTCATTATACAGTGATTAAAACATAAACCCTCCATTATGGACGATCCTTGTTCTCCCCCACAAGAGATTTCAGGGGAAACTGCCGCCATCAACATTACATTGTCAGCGAGGTAGCATTGATATGGGGGTACCCTATATATGTATATGGCCTCTTATATTATTTTACCTTTTTCCCTTGGCCTCCATTTCGGTGTAACCCCTTAATACCTGTGCCCCTTCACGTGTAATGACACAAAGATCCACGCCACTGCCGGAGCCAAGGTCACAGATGATGCCCGCCGTTATGGAGTCCGTGACTAGTCGCTTAGCGTCCTCCAGCTGAGAGAAGGTGGGAGTCAAATTAAATCTTACTGTCTGCATAGTGAATGAGTCTATTCACAGTATATGAGTCTATTCACACAGTGCGTCATATCGCAGCTTACTGCCACAAAGCAATAAACCACAATTTGACTGCATTGTGTGAATCGACCTATAAGGCCACTTGATCAATATTTCAGGCAAACCCCCTCCTTTGCGCAATAATAATCTACTAAAAATGAATTGAGCTCATTATTTGGCAGGTATGAAAGTGCCGCAGATGACCAACAGCAGCCACTGTTGTTGTATAATCTGTGGTGTATGGCCAAATAACCCCGTTATACAGTGACATGACGGATAATGAGGTAATGTTTCCATTCAGGAGCCTGGGAAAGCTGGGCGGCAGTTCCTTGTGGTCATATTAGTTGTCACTAAGAAATGACAGAAAAGAAGGATAACATCTTGATAGAAGAGGGCGGTGTAAAAAAGACGCCCGCATCAAAGAAGTGCCTGTCACTTCTTCAGACGTAAATGGAACCGTTTTCCATGGACTCCATGGAAAAACAGCTCAATTACGTCCGTAATGGACGCAGCGAAAGACGCCTGCACATGCTATTACGGCTGAAATTACGGTGCTGTTTTCTCCTGAAAACAGCACCGTAATTTCAGCCGTAACGGACGCTGCCATATGAACATACCCTCAGGGCTTAAAATGTCAGGGGAAATAGCGCCAATACATATGTGTCCGCCCCCCAAAAAATGTGTGTATAGGAGACAGCATATCTATAGCACTACGACCCTATAAACTATGGATAGGATTAGATACATTGGCTGAGCAGACAGTATCACACATGATAGGATTAGATACAGTGGCTGAGGAGACAGTATCACACATGATAGGATTAGATACAGTGGCTGAGCAGACAGTATCACACATGATAGGATTAGATACAATGACTCAGCAGACAGTATCACACATGATAGGATTAGATACAGTGGCTCAGCAGACAGTACCACACATGATAGGATTAGATACAGTGGCTCAGCAGACAGTATCACACATGATAGGATTAGATACAGTGGCTGAGCAGACAGTATCACACATGATTAGATTAGATATAGGGCCCAGCAGACAGTATCACACATGATCGGATTAGATATAGGGCCCAGCAGACAGTATCACACATGATCGAATTAGATACAGTGGCTCGGAAGGCAGTATCACACATGATAGGATTAGATACAGCGGCTCAGCAGACAGTATCACACATGATAGGATTAGATACAGGGCTCAGCTCGCTGACATTGCGGCTCCAGCGTTGGACCCAGGAAAGGTAAGAACAATAATTTTGCTTCTTTATGTGTTACTGATTATTTTTGTGCGTTTGTGTTTTTTTACAGGTTCGGTTGTTGGACTTCGGATACGAGGACTTCAATGACGGCGTTTTTTTTATTCTCAATAAAATGGTTAATGAGGGTTGTGTTTTTTTATTTCAATAAAATAATTTTTCTATGTGCTTGTATCTTTTTAAACTTTATTATCACCGCCTTAGTAACGGCCGCTGGCTGATTGACTACCTCCATTACTAAGGCGGGGCTTAATGTTAGCAGGTGCAGAGGCCAACACTAACCCCCCATTATTACCCCGGTACTCACCGCCACCAGGGGTACTCGGAAGAGCCGGGTACGAACCAGTACCGACCATCTGCAGTGATGGTCAGGCACCGGGGCGGCCGCAGGCTGGTAGTATTAGGCTGGGGAAGGCCAAAAACAGTGGCACCTACCACCCTGGTAATGCTGCCTGCTGCTGCTGTGTTGTATCTGGCTGAATATGAAAATTGGGCGGGGACCCGCCATCAGTCTTTCCAATTATTTTTTTTTTTTTTTTTAAATGACGTGGGGTCCCCCCCATTTTTCATAACCAGCCAGATACAATAAAGCAGCAGCAGGCTAGCATTACCAGGGTGGGAAGGGCCACTGTTTTTGGGCTTTCCCCTCCTGATACTACCAGCCTGCGGCCGCCCCAGTAGCCGACCATCACTACAGATGGTCAGGTACTGGATCGTACCCGGCTCTTCCCAGCACCCCTGGTGGCGGTGGGTACCGGGGTAATAATGGGGGTTAGTGTTAGCCTCTGCACCGGCTAACACTAAGCCCCGCCTTAGCAACGGATGCTGTCAATCAGCCGGCGGCCATTACTAAGGCGGTAGTAATATAGTTAAAAAAAAATCAAAGACATAGAAAAAATATTTTATTGAAATTAAAAAAAACCCCACACAACCCTCATCAACCATTTTATTGATAATAAAAAAAAAAGCCATCATCGAAGTAGTCCTGGAATCCGACGTAGTCCAATGACCAAACCTGTAAGAAAACACACAAAAAAACACGATTAGTAACACATGTGTTAGGCTTAGATACAGAGCCCATGTGTGATACTGTCTGTGGGACCCTGTATCTAAGCCTACCACAAGGTAGGCTTAGATACAGGGTCCAGCAGACAGTAATCTTATACAATATAAGATTACTGTCTGCTGGACGCTGTATCTAAACCTACAGTGTGGTAGGCTTATATACAGGGCCCATCAGACAGGATCACACATGGGCCATGTATCTAAGCCTACGATGTGATTGGCTTAGATACAGGGCCCAGCAGACAGGATCACGCATGGGCCATGTATCTAAACCTACAGTGTGGTAGGCTTATATACAGGGCCCATCAGACAGGATCACACATGGGCCATGTATCTAAGCCTACCATGTGATTGGCTTAGATACAGGGCCCAGCAGACAGGATCACGCATGGGCCATGTATCTAAGCCTACCATGTGATTGGCTTAGATACATGGCCCAGCAGACAGGATCACGCATGGGCCATGTATCTAAGCCTACCATGTGATTGGCTTACATACAGGGCCCAGCAGACAGGATCACACAATCTGTGATCCTGTCTCATGGGCCCTCTAAGCCTGCTAAATCGTAGGCTTAAAGGGGTTGTGCAGTCCCTAAACATTGATGGCCTATCCACAGTACAAATCCATCGGTATGATGTGCACGGCCAACTTCTTTTACATATAGCATGGCGCTGTAGGGCTTCAGGACTTGATCTGACAAGTCCAACCCTCCCATGTACCTATTGTAATCCAGGATGCAGTCTGGTTTGGGGGTCTCTGTACTGGTACCTCGTACTGGTACATGGGTACTGGTGTGGCCATGTATTGTTGTCAATACAAGGACATCTCTCTTGTCCTTGTACTTGACACACAATATGTTGCTGCTAGAATGTTCCCTGCTCTCACCCCTTCTGAGTGTTTGCCCAAGCAGAGTCTTAGGGAGGCCTCTCAGATTTCTTCTAGCAGTGCCGCATGACTGGAAGCGAGGCAGTTGAAGAGTGGGACGCTGGTATAAAAATAATCCAGGGACAGGTGGTAACCCTGGTCCAGCAGTGGGTGCACCAAATCCCACACAATTTTTGCATTAACTCCCAGTAAGCATTCTGGGGGCTGACTACTGGTGTCCTTCCCTTCATATATCCTAAACCTGTAGGTATACCCTGATGCACTTTCGCACAGCTTATACATCATCACGCCATACCTTGCCCTCTTACCCGGCAGGTACTCGCGGAATTGAACCCTCCCTTTAAAATGTACCAAGGACTCATCAATAGAAATACACTTCTTGGGGGTGTATGCTTGGGAAAACCGGGCACTGAAACGGTCTAATAGGGGTCTCCGTTTATACAAAAAGTCAAAACTGGGGTAATCTCGGGGTGGGCACGGCTCATTATCAGTATAATGTACGAAGAGAAGTATTGCCTAATTTCATTTATTTTTTAGTTTACAGTTCAGTTTTGAAGTTGCATTGAGGGGCCCATATATTAGAAACCCCTATCAAACACCCCATTTTAGAAACTAGACCCCTCAAAGTATTCACAACAGCATTTAGAAAGTTTATGAACCCTTTATGTGTTTCACAGAAATTTAGAGCAAAGTAGAGGTGAAATGTACATTTTTTTTTTGTCAGAAAATCCTCTTTATACCATTTTTTTTTATAACACAAAAGGTTTTATCAGAGAAACGCAACTCAATACTTAATACCCAGATTCTCAGATTCTGCAGTTTTGAGAAATATCCCACATGTGGCCCTAGTGCGGTAATGGACTGAAGCACCGGTCTCCGAAGCAAAGGAGCACCTAGTGGATTTTGAGGAATCTTTTTTATTAGGCACCATGTCCGGTTTGAAGAGGTCTTGTGGTGCCAAAACAGTGGAAACCCCCGAAAAGTGACCCCATTTTGGAAACTAGACCCCTTGAGGAATTCATTGTAGTTTTCTTGGGCTTTTTGATCAGTTTTTATTCTATTTTTTTAGGTGGCGTGGTGACTAAAAAACAGCAATTCTACTTTTTTTTTTCCATTTTTTTTACAGCGTTCACCGTGAGCTATAAATAACATATTCACTTTATTCTGCGGGGCGATACGATTACGGCGATACCAGATGTTTATAGTTTTTTTTATGTCTTATAGCGTTTGCACAATAAAATACGTTTTGTAAAAAATCATTCACTTTTTGTGTTACCTTATTCTAAGAGACAGAACTTTTTTATTTTTCCATCAATAAAGCCGTACGAGGACTTATTTTTTGCGTAACGAACTGTAGTTTCGATAAGTTACATTTTTAGGTACATGCGACTTTTTTCTCTCTTTTTATTCCATTATTTGGGAGATGAAGTGACCAAACAATTGTGTTTCTGGTATGGTTTATTATTATTTTCTTTTACGGCGTTCACCGTGCGGCATAAATAATGAAATAATTTTGTAGTTCAGGCCGTTACGGACACGGCGATACCAATTATGTATAGTTTATTTATATATTTTTATTAATAATAAAGGACTGATAAGGTAAAAAGAGGGATTTTTACTTACTTTTATTTTCTTATTTTTACACATCTTTTTTTTACTTTTACTTTTTTTTACATGCGTAGTGCAGTGTATTAGAGCTGTCAGCTACTCACTGATAGCAAGCAAAGTGGATCCTGACTTTGTCAGGACCCACTAGGCTTCCGTCGATGGCATAACCGGACTCCATTGTTTGGTGTCCGGTTGAAATAGTCACCATCGCCGGCCGCTATCGTGTAGCAGGCCGGCGATGGCAGCTTAACCCCTAAAAAGCCGCGATCTCTATTGAATGCGGCTTTTAAGGAGTTAATCAGCGGGGACACAGCGATCGGTCCCCGCTGTAGGAGCTGTGACAGCTGCTGTACGAGACATCAGCTGTCACAGCTCCTGTGTCGGGTGGACGGCCGAAACGGCCGTTACTCCCGAGACGTACTATTAGGTCATGGAGCGCGAACGATACAGCTACCATGACCTAATAATACGTCCAGGAGCGGGAAGGGGTTAATGAAGCTGCCAGTTGAGGACCTGTGAGGTGTCTATTTCTCAAACTAGAGACTCTAATGTACTTGTCTTGTTGCTCAGTTGTGCAGCGTGGCCTCCCACTTCTCTGTCTACTCTGGTTAGAGCCTGTGTGTGCTGTCCTCTGAAGGGAGTAGTACACACCGTTGTAGGAAATCTTCAGTTTCTTGGCAATTTCTCGCATGGAATAGCCTTCATTTCTAAGAACAAGAATAGACTGTCGAGTTTCACATGAAAGTTCTCTTTTTCTAGCCATTTTGAGAGTTTAATCGAACCCACAAATGTAATGCTTCAGATTCTCAACTAGCACAAAGGAAGATCAGTTTTATATCTCCTCTAAACAGCAAAATTGTTTACAGCGGTGCTAACATAATTGCACAAGGGTTTTCAAGTGTTTTCTAATCATCCATTAGCCTTCTAACACAGTTAGCAAACACAATGTACCATTAGAACACTGGAGTGATGGTTGCTGGAAATGGGCCTCTATACACCTATGTAGATATTGCATTAAAAACCAGACATTTGCAGCTAGAATAGTCATTTACCACATTAACAATGTATAGAGTGTATTTCTGATTCATTTAATGTTATCTTCATTGAAAAAAACTGCTTTTCTTTCAAAAATAAGGAAATTTCTAAGTGACCCTAAACTTTCGAACGGTAGTGTATTTGTGTATATATATATGTAATGATAGGGGTAGGGAAACGGACAAGTGAGCCCTAATCTACCCGCCACTCTGTCCCTGCCTACTTGCAACGACCCGCCCTAGGCGACGGGGTACATCTGGGCGGCGGTCCCTACGCTCAGTAAGTGCACGAGACAAACACAAGGGAATATAAAGCAAAGGGAAAGGGGCAGTTGCCCACGGCAACACCGTGAGCAACAGAGTGGTGAACGAGCCAAGTCAAAACAGGAGAGCACGAGGTACCAAACGCAGAGCAGAAGAGTAGTCAGAAAGCCAGGGTCAGTATGGAGCAGGATCAAATAGTAGGAGCTGTAGCTGGGCCAGGAAACCACACGGAAAGAATCACAAGCAAGGAGGAACAGGAAAGGCAGGTATAAATAGACAGAGGGCGGGAGCTAGCTGAGTCTGGCCAGGCTGCGATAGGCTCTCCCACTCCTAAGCCTGCTAGCCTGAGTGGTGGAAGGTGGAGTCAGTCTCAGAGAGATAGACTCAGGTGAAGACTGATTACCTCTGGAAGTTAACCCCGAAGCTGTGCCTGGCAGATCCTTTACAGTACCCCCCCCCTTTTATGAGGGGCCACCGGACCCTTTCTAAGTGGACCTGGTTTACTGGGGAAACGAAGGTGGAACTTCCTGACCAATACCCCAGCGTGAACATTCCGGTCGGATACCCAAGTCCTCTCCTCAGGCTCGTATCCTCTCCAATGGACCAGGTACTGGAGGGAGCCTTGGACCATCTTGCTGTCCACAATCTTGGCCACCTCGAATTCCACCCCCTCAAGGGTGAGAACGGGAACAGGAGGTTTCCTCGAGGGAGCCAAGGACGGGGAGCAGGGTTTAAGGAGGGAGGCATGAAACACGTCGTGTATACGAAAAGATGGGGGTAACTCCAGCCGGAAGGAGACAGGATTGAGGACTTAAATGACCTTATACGGCCCAATAAACCGGGGAGCAAACTTCTTGGACGGGACCTTAAGACGCAAGTTCCTAGACGATAACCACACCAGATCCCCGACCATAAACAAGGGGTTAGCAGAACGTTTTCTATCAGCCTGAGTTTTTTGTACGCTCTGGGACGCCTCTAGGTTCTTCTGAACCTGGGCCCAGACTGTGCACAGTTCCCGATGAACGACCTCTACCTCGGGATTGTTGGAACTACCAGGTGAAACGGAGGTGAACCGTGGATTAAACCCAAAATTACAGAAAAAGGGGTAGACCCCTGACGAGTTACTGACCCGGTTATTAAGGGAAAATTCAGCGAGGGGAATGAATGAGACCCAATCATATTGACAGTCAGAGATAAAACACCTTAAATATTGTTCTAGAGATTGATTAGTCCTCTCAGTTTGGCCATTGGTTTCAGGATGGAAAGCAGAGGAGAAGGACAGATCAATCTCCAACTTCTTACAGAAGGCTCTCCAAAACAAAGAAACAAATTGTACCCCTCTGTCCGAAACAATATTGACAGGGACCCCATGGAGACGGAGGATGTGTTTGACAAACAAGGTAGCTAACGTCTTGGCGTTGGGTAGTTTCTTGAGGGGCACAAAGTGGCACATCTTACTGAAGCGGTCTACTACCACCCACACCACCGACTTGCCTTGGGATGGAGGCAAATCGGTGATAAAATCCATGGAGATATGTGTCCAAGGTCTCTGGGGAATGGGCAACGAACGTAGTAAGCCTGCTGGTCGGGACCTGGGAGTCTTGGACCTAGCACAAACCTCACAAGCGGCGATGTAGGCCTTGACATCTTTAGGCAACCCAGGCCACCAATAGTTTCTGGCAATGAGGTGTTTGGTACCCAGGATGCCTGGATGACCAGATAGTGCGGAGTCATGATTTTCCCTAAGTACCCTTAGCCGGTATTGCAGGGGAACAAACAGCTTGTCCTCAGGAAGGTTCCCGGGAGCTGAACCTTGATCAGCTGCAATTTCAGAGACTAAATCAGAATCAATAGAAGAAATGATTATACCGGGAGGCAAAATACAAGCAGGATCTTCCTCCGAAGGAGGGCTGGCCATGAAGCTACGCGACAGTGCATCGGCCTTAATATTTTTAGACCCAGCCCTATAGGTAACCAAAAAGTTGAATCTGGTAAAATATAGCGCCCATCGAGCTTGTCTCGGGTTTAGCCTCCGGGCAGATTCTAGGAAAACCAGATTCTTGTGGTCGGTAAGGACCGTTACCTGGTGCCTAGCCCCCTCCAGGAAGTGGCGCCACTCTTCAAATGCCCATTTAATGGCTAAGAGTTCGCGGTTGCCAATATCATAGTTACTCTCAGTGGGCGAAAACTTCCTGGAGAAGTAGGCACAGGGGCGGAGATGGGTGAGGGACCTGGTACCCTGGGACAAGACAGCCCCCACTCCCACCTCGGATGCGTCAACTTCCACGATAAATGGCTCCATTTGGTTGGGCTGAACCAGCACCGGGGCCGAGATAAAGCACTTCTTAAGGACCTCAAAAGCCTGGACAGCCTCTGGAGACCAGTGGAGGAGATCAGCACCTTTGCGAGTGAGGTCCGTAAGAGGCTTAGCGATGACCGAGAAGTTAGCAATGAATCTCCTGTAATAATTAGCGAACCCCAAAAAACACTGTAACGCCTTCAGAGAGGCAGGTTGGACCCATTCCGCCACAGCCTGAACCTTGGCGGGGTCCATGCGGAATTCATGAGGAGTGAGGATTTGACCCAAAAATGGTGTCTCCTGTACCCCAAACACACATTTTTCGGTTTTTGCAAACAGTTTGTTTTCCCGAAGGACCTGGAGCACCTTCCTGACATGCTCAATGTGTTAGGGCCAGTCCTTGGAAAACACCAGTATGTCATCAAGGTACACTACAAGAAATATCCCCAGGTAATCTCTCAAAATCTCATTTATGAAATTCTGGAAGACCGCCGGCGCATTACACAACCCAAAGGGCATGACGAGGTATTCTAAATGACCTTCGGGCGTGTTAAACGCAGTCTTCCACTCATCCCCCTCTTTGATGCGGATAAGGTTATACGCCCCCCGTAGATAAAACTTAGAGAACCATTGGGCCCCCTGAACCTGATTAAAGAGATCAGGAATCAAAGGAAGGGGATACTGGTTCCTTACAGTGACCTTATTCAGGTTACAGTAGTCAATGCATGGCCTAAGACCACCATCCTTCTTCCCTACGAAGAAGAAGCCAGCACCTACCGGAGAAGTAGAGGGGCGAATGTAACCCTTGGCCAGGCATTCCTGGATATACTCTCTCATGGCTTCACGTTCGGGACAAGAAAGATTAAATATCCTACCCTTAGGAAGCTTAGCTCCTGGTACCAATTCGATAACGCAATCGTATTCTCTATGAGGAGGTAACACTTCGGAGGCCTCCTTAGAGAAAACATCAGCGAAGTCCCGAACAAACTCCGGTAGCGTGTTCACCTCCTCAGGGGGAGAAATAGAATTAACAGAAAAACATGACGTCAAACATTCATTACCCCATTTGGTAAGCTCCCCAGTATTCCAGTCAAACGTGGGATTATGCAACTGCAACCAGGGAAGGCCTAAAACCAAATCGGACGATAATCCCTGCATCAACAGTACAGAGCACTGCTCCAAATGCATGGAGCCAACAAGGAGTTCAAAAACAGGGGTATGCTGTGTAAAATAACCATTAGCAAGAGGAGTGGAGTCGATACCCACTACCGGGACAGGTTTAGGCAAATCAATCAAAGGCATAGCAAGAGACATAGCAAATTCCACAGACATGATATTAGCAGAAGACCCTGAATCCACGAAGGCACTGCCGGTAGCAGACCTACCACCAAAAGAGACCTGAAAGGGAAGCAAGATCTTATTACGTTTCATATTTACGGGAAATACCTGTGCGCCCAAGTGACCTCCCCGATGATCACTTAGGCGCGGAAGTTCTCCGGCTGCATTCTTACACTTAGGACAGTTGTTCACTTGATGCTTGTCATCCCCACAGTAGAAGCAGAGACCATTCTTCCTGCGGAAATCTCTGCGTTGTTGGGGGGACACGAAGGCCCCGAGTTGCATAGGTACCTCTGAGTCTTCCGGGGAAGAACGAAGCAACGGAACCTCGGGAGGCATCATGGGGGAGTCGGAGGAGAAAACACATAAACGTTCGCGTTGTCGTTCCCTGAGACGTCGGTCAAGTCGTACCGCTAAAGCCATAACCTGGTCTAGGGAGTCAGAAGAGGGATAGCTAACTAACAGGTCTTTCAGGGCATTCGACAGACCCAACCTAAACTGACACCTTAAGGCAGGGTCATTCCACCGAGAAGCTACGCAACACCTCCTAAAGTCAGAACAATACTCCTCAACAGGTCTCTTACCCTGACGTAAGGTCACCAGCTGACTCTCGGCAAAGGCAGTCTTGTCAGTCTCGTCATAAATGAGTCCGAGAGCAGAAAAGAAAAGATCAACGGAGGAAAGTTCAGGGGCATCAGGAGCCAAGGAGAAGGCCCATTCTTGGGGCCCGTCCTGGAGCCGGGACATAATTATACCCACTCACTGGCTCTCAGAACCTGAGGAGTGGGGCTTTAAGCGAAAGTAAAGCCTGCAACTCTCCCGAAAGGAGAGAAAAGCCCTCCGGTCCCCTGAGAACCGGTCGGGCAACTTGAGGTGGGGTTCAGGAGTTGAGGTGAGGGGAACTACCAAGGTAGCATCAGGCTGGTTGACCTTCTGAGCCAGGGCCTGGACCTGTAGGGAGAGACCCTGCATTTGCTGAGCCAGGGTCTCAAGGGGGTCCATAGTAGTGTCAGGGACCAGGGTAGACTAGGTATATGGGCTTGTGATTATGTAATGATAGGGGTAGGGAAACGGACAAGTGAGCCCTAATCTAGACGCCACTCTGTCCCTGCCTACTTGCAACGACCCGCCCTAGGCGACGGGGTACAACTGGGCGGCGGTCCCTACGCTCAGTAAGTGCACGAGACAAACATACAAGGGAATATAAAGCAAAGGGAAAGGGGCAGTTGCCCACGGCAACACCGTGAGCAACAGAGTGGTGAACGAGCCAAGTCAAACCAGGAGAGCACGAGGTACCAAACGCAGAGCAGAAGAGTAGTCAGAAAGCCAGGGTCAGTATGGAGCAGGATCAAATAGTAGGAGCTGTAGCTGGGCAAGGAAACCACACGGAAAGAATCACAAGCAAGGAGGAACAGGAAAGGCAGGTATAAATAGACAGAGGGCGGGAGCTAGCTGAGTCTGGCCAGGCTGCGATAGGCTCTCCCACTCCTAAGCCTGCCAGCCTGAGTGGTGGAAGCTGGAGTCAGTCTCAGAGAGATAGACTCAGGTGAAGACTGATTACCTCTGGAAGTTAACCCCGAAGCTGTGCCTGGCAGATCCTTTACAATATATATGTATGTGTGTATATATATATATACTTATATATGCATATGTGTGTGTGTGTGTGTGTGTGTGTGTGTGTGTGTGTGTGTGTATATACTGTATATGTGTGTGTGTGTGTGTGTGTGTGTGTGTAATATATATATATATATACACAGTGAAGGAAATAAGTATTTGATCCCTTGCTGATTTTGTAAGTTTGCCCACTGTCAAAGACATGAACAGTCTAGAATTTTTAGGCTAGGTTAATTTTAGCAGTGAGAGATAGATTATATAAAAAAAAAAAAAAAAGAAAATCACATAGTCAAAATTATATATATTTATTTGCATTGTGCACAGAGAAATAAGTATTTGATCCCTTTGGCAAACAAGACTTAATACTTGGTGGCAAAACCCTTGTTGGCAAGCACAGCAGTCAGACGTTTTTTGTAGTTGATGATGAGGTTTGCACACATGTTAGATGGAATTTTGGCCCACTCCTCTTTGCAGATCATCTGTAAATCATTAAGATTTCGGGGCTGTCACTTGGCAACTCGGATCTTCAGCTCCCTCCATAAGTTTTCGATGGGATTAAGGTCTGGAGACTGGCTAGGCCACTCCATGACCTTAATGTGCTTCTTTTTGAGCCACTCCTTTGTTGCCTTGGCTGTATGTTTCGCGTCATTGTCATGCTGAAAGACCCAGCCACGAGCCATTTTTAATGTCCTGGTGGAGGGAAGGAGGTTGTCACTCAGGATTTGACGGTACATGGCTCCATCCATTCTCCCATTGATGCGGTGAAGTAGTCATGTGCCCTTAGCAGAGAAACACCCCCAAAACATAATGTTTCCACCTCCATGCTTGACAGTGGGGACGGTGTTCTTTGGGTCATAGGCAGCATTTCTCTTCCTCCAAACACGGCGAGTTGAGTTAATGCCAAAGAGCTCAATTTTAGTCTCATCTGACCACAGCACCTTCTCCCAATCACTCTCAGAATCATCCAGATGTTCATTTGCAAACTTCAGATGGGCCTGTACATGTGCCTTCTTGAGCAGGGGGACCTTGTGGGCACTGCAGGATTTTAATCCATTACGGCGTAATGTGTTACCAATGGTTTTCTTGGTGACTGTGGTCCCAGCTGCCATGAGATCATTAACAAGTTCCCCCCGTGTAGTTTTCGGCTGAGCTCTCACCTTCCTCAGGATCAAGGATACCCCACGAGGTGAGATTTTGCATGGAGCCCCAGATCGATGTCGATTGACAGTCATTTTGTATGTCTTCCATTTTCTTACTATTGCACCGACAGTTGTCTCCTTCTCACCCAGCGTCTTACTTAGGGTTTTGTAGCCCATTCCAGCCTTGTGCAGGTCTATGATCTTGTCCCTGACATCCTTAGAAAGCTCTTTGGTCTTGCCCATGTTGTAGAGGTTAGAGTCAGACTGATTAATTGAGTCTGTGGACAGGAGTCTTTTATACAGGTGACCATTTAAGACAGCTGTCTTTAATGCAGGCACCAAGTTGATTTGGAGCGTGTAACTGGTCTGGAGGAGGCTGAACTCTTAATGGTTGGTAGGGGATCAAATACTTATTTCTCTGTGCACAATGCAAATAAATATATATAATTTTGACTATGTGATTTTCTGTTTTTTTTTAAATATAATCTATCTCTCACTGGTAAAATTAACCTAGCCTAAAAATTGTAGACTGTTCATGACTTTGACAGTGGGCAAACTTACAAAATCAGCAAGGGATCAAATACTTATTTCCTTCACTGTATATATATATATATATATATATATATATATATATATATATATATATAATGTGTGTGTATATATGTATATATATATGTGTGTTTGTATATATATATATATATATATATATATATATATATATATATATATATATATATATATATATATATGTGTGTATGTATAATGTGTGTGTGTATGTGTATACACACACACAAACACTGTATATTACATTACACACACGGAGGCCTCGTTTCATTTGTCTTATCCATCATTCATCTCTCCTTGACTTATTCTCCGCTCACCCTCCGTCTGCGCCCAAGGTCAGTACAGTCCGGAAGACTCAGAGGTACCTATGCAACTCGGGGCCTTCGTGTCCCCCCAACAACGCAGAGATTTCCGCAGGAAGAATGGTCTCTGCTTCTACTGTGGGGATGACAAGCATCAAGTGAACAACTGTCCTAAGTGTAAGAATGCAGCCGGAGAACTTCCGCGCCTAAGTGATCATCGGGGAGGTCACTTGGGCGCACAGGTATTTCCCGTAAATATGAAACGTAATAAGATCTTGCTTCCCTTTCAGGTCTCTTTTGGTGGTAGGTCTGCTACCGGCAGTGCCTTCGTGGATTCAGGGTCTTCTGCTAATATCATGTCTGTGGAATTTGCTATGTCTCTTGCTATGCCTTTGATTGATTTGCCTAAACCTGTCCCGGTAGTGGGTATCGACTCCACTCCTCTTGCTAATGGTTATTTTACACAGCATACCCCTGTTTTTGAACTCCTTGTTGGCTCCATGCATTTGGAGCAGTGCTCTGTACTGTTGATGCAGGGATTATCGTCCGATTTGGTTTTAGGCCTTCCCTGGTTGCAGTTGCATAATCCCACGTTTGACTGGAATACTGGGGAGCTTACCAAATGGGGTAATGAATGTTTGACGTCATGTTTTTCTGTTAATTCTATTTCTCCCCCTGAGGAGGTGAACACGCTACCGGAGTTTGTTCGGGACTTCGCTGATGTTTTCTCTAAGGAGGCCTCCGAAGTGTTACCTCCTCATAGAGAATACGATTGCGTTATCGAATTGGTACCAGGAGCTAAGCTTCCTAAGGGTAGGATATTTAATCTTTCTTGTCCCGAACGTGAAGCCATGAGAGAGTATATCCAGGAATGCCTGGCCAAGGGTTACATTCGCCCCTCTACTTCTCCGGTAGGTGCTGGCTTCTTCTTCGTAGGGAAGAAGGATGGTGGTCTTAGGCCATGCATTGACTACTGTAACCTGAATAAGGTCACTGTAAGGAACCAGTATCCCCTTCCTTTGATTCCTGATCTCTTTAATCAGGTTCAGGGGGCCCAATGGTTCTCTAAGTTTTATCTACGGGGGGCGTATAACCTTATCCGCATCAAAGAGGGGGATGAGTGGAAGACTGCGTTTAACACGCCCGAAGGTCATTTAGAATACCTCGTCATGCCCTTTGGGTTGTGTAATGCGCCGGCGGTCTTCCAGAATTTCATAAATGAGATTTTGAGAGATTACCTGGGGATATTTCTTGTAGTGTACCTTGATGACATACTGGTGTTTTCCAAGGACTGGCCCTAACACATTGAGCATGTCAGGAAGGTGCTCCAGGTCCTTCGGGAAAACAAACTGTTTGCAAAAACCGAAAAATGTGTGTTTGGGGTACAGGAGACACCATTTTTGGGTCAAATCCTCACTCCTCATGAATTCCGCATGGACCCCGCCAAGGTTCAGGCTGTGGCGGAATGGGTCCAACCTGCCTCTCTGAAGGCGTTACAGTGTTTTTTGGGGTTCGCTAATTATTACAGGAGATTCATTGCTAACTTCTCGGTCATCGCTAAGCCTCTTACGGACCTCACTCGCAAAGGTGCTGATCTCCTCCACTGGTCTCCAGAGGCTGTCCAGGCTTTTGAGGTCCTTAAGAAGTGCTTTATCTCGGCCCCGGTGCTGGTTCAGCCCAACCAAATGGAGCCATTTATCGTGGAAGTTGACGCATCCGAGGTGGGAGTGGGGGCTGTCTTGTCCCAGGGTACCAGGTCCCTCACCCATCTCCGCCCCTGTGCCTACTTCTCCAGGAAGTTTTCGCCCACTGAGAGTAACTATGATATTGGCAACCGCGAACTCTTAGCCATTAAATGGGCATTTGAAGAGTGGCGCCACTTCCTGGAGGGGGCTAGGCACCAGGTAACGGTCCTTACCGACCACAAGAATCTGGTTTTCCTAGAATCTGCCCGGAGGCTAAACCCGAGACAAGCTCGATGGGCGCTATATTTTACCAGATTCAACTTTTTGGTTACCTATAGGGCTGGGTCTAAAAATATTAAGGCCGATGCACTGTCGCGTAGCTTCATGGCCAGCCCTCCTTCGGAGGAAGATCCTGCTTGTATTTTGCCTCCCGGTATAATCATTTCTTCTATTGATTCTGATTTAGTCTCTGAAATTGCAGCTGATCAAGGTTCAGCTCCCGGGAACCTTCCTGAGGACAAGCTGTTTGTTCCCCTGCAATACCGGCTAAGGGTACTTAGGGAAAATCATGACTCCGCACTATCTGGTCATCCAGGCATCCTGGGTACCAAACACCTCATTGCCAGAAACTATTGGTGGCCTGGGTTGCCTAAAGATGTCAAGGCCTACATCGCCGCTTGTGAGGTTTGTGCTAGGTCCAAGACTCCCAGGTCCCGACCAGCAGGCTTACTACGTTCGTTGCCCATTCCCCAGAGACCTTGGACACATATCTCCATGGATTTTATCACCGATTTGCCTCCATCCCAAGGCAAGTCGGTGGTGTGGGTGGTAGTAGACCGCTTCAGTAAGATGTGCCACTTTGTGCCCCTCAAGAAACTACCCAACGCCAAGACGTTAGCTACCTTGTTTGTCAAACACATCCTCCGTCTCCATGGGGTCCCTGTCAATATTGTTTCGGACAGAGGGGTACAATTTGTTTCTTTGTTTTGGAGAGCCTTCTGTAAGAAGTTGGAGATTGATCTGTCCTTCTCCTCTGCTTTCCATCCTGAAACCAATGGCCAAACTGAGAGGACTAATCAATCTCTAGAACAATATTTAAGGTGTTTTATCTCTGACTGTCAATATGATTGGGTCTCATTCATTCCCCTCGCTGAATTTTCCCTTAATAACCGGGTCAGTAACTCGTCAGGGGTCTACCCCTTTTTCTGTAATTTTGGGTTTAATCCACGGTTCACCTCCGTTTCACCTGGTAGTTCCAACAATCCCGAGGTAGAGGTCGTTCATCGGGAACTGTGCACAGTCTGGGCCCAGGTTCAGAAGAACCTAGAGGCGTCCCAGAGCGTACAAAAAACTCAGGCTGATAGAAAACGTTCTGCTAACCCCTTGTTTATGGTCGGGGATCTGGTGTGGTTATCGTCTAGGAACTTGCGTCTTAAGGTCCCGTCCAAGAAGTTTGCTCCCCGGTTTATTGGGCCGTATAAGGTCATTTAAGTCCTCAATCCTGTCTCCTTCCGGCTGGAGTTACCCCCATCTTTTCGTATACACGACGTGTTTCATGCCTCCCTCCTTAAACCCTGCTCCCCGTCCTTGGCTCCCTCGAGGAAACCTCCTGTTCCCGTTCTCACCCTTGAGGGGGTGGAATTCGAGGTGGCCAAGATTGTGGACAGCAAGATGGTCCAAGGCTCCCTCCAGTACCTGGTCCATTGGAGAGGATACGAGCCTGAGGAGAGGACTTGGGTATCCGACCGGAATGTTCACGCTGGGGTATTGGTCAGGAAGTTCCACCTTCGTTTCCCCAGTAAACCAGGTCCACTTAGAAAGGGTCCGGTGGCCCCTCATAAAAGGGGGGGGGTACTGTAAAGGATCTGCCAGGCACAGCTTCGGGGTTAACTTCCAGAGGTAATCAGTCTTCACCTGAGTCTATCTCTCTGAGACTGACTCCACCTTCCACCACTCAGGCTAGCAGGCTTAGGAGTGGGAGAGCCTATCGCAGCCTGGCCAGACTCAGCTAGCTCCCGCCCTCTGTCTATTTATACCTGCCTTTCCTGTTCCTCCTTGCTTGTGATTCTTTCCGTGTGGTTTCCTGGCCCAGCTACAGCTCCTACTATTTGATCCTGCTCCATACTGACCCTGGCTTTCTGACTACTCTTCTGCTCTGCGTTTGGTACCTCGTGCTCTCCTGTTTTGACTTGGCTCGTTCACCACTCTGTTGCTCACGGTGTTGCCGTGGGCAACTGCCCCTTTCCCTTTGCTTTATATTCCCTTGTGTTTGTCTCGTGCACTTACTGAGCGTAGGGACCGCCGCCCAGATGTACCCCGTCGCCTAGGGCGGGTCGTTGCAAGTAGGCAGGGACAGAGTGGCGGGTAGATTAGGGCTCACTTGTCCGTTTCCCTACCCCTATCATTACATATATATATACACAAATACACTACCGTTCGAAAGTTTAGGGTCACTTAGAAATTTCCTTATTTTTGAAAGAAAAGCAGTTTTTTTCAATGAAGATAACATTAAATGAATCAGAAATACACTCTATACATTGTTAATGTGGTAAATGACTATTCTAGCTGCAAATGTCTGGTTTTTAATGCAATATCTACATAGGTGTATAGAGGCCCATTTCCAGCAACCATCACTCCAGTGTTCTAATGGTACATTGTGTTTGCTAACTGTGTTAGAAGGCTAATGGATGATTAGAAAACACTTGAAAACCCTTGTGCAATTATGTTAGCACCGCTGTAAACAATTTTGCTGTTTAGAGGAGATATAAAACTGATCTTCCTTTGTGCTAGTTGAGAATCTGAAGCATTACATTTGTGGGTTCGATTAAACTCTCAAAATGGCTAGAAAAAGAGAACTTTCATGTGAAACTCGACAGTCTATTCTTGTTCTTAGAAATGAAGGCTATTCCATGCGAGAAATTGCCAAGAAACTGAAGATTTCCTACAACGGTGTGTACTACTCCCTTCAGAGGACAGCACACACAGGCTCTAACCAGAGTAGACAGAGAAGTGGGAGGCCACGCTGCACAACTGAGCAACAAGACAAGTACATTAGAGTCTCTAGTTTGAGAAATAGACACCTCACAGGTCCTCAACTGGCAGCTTCATTAACCCCTTCCCGCTCCTGGACGTATTATTAGGTCATGGTAGCTGTATCGTTCGCGCTCCATGACCTAATAGTACGTCTCGGGAGTAACGGCCGTTTCGGCCGTCCACCCGACACAGGAGCTGTGACAGCTGATGTCTCGTACAGCAGCTGTCACAGCTCCTACAGCGGGGACCGATCGCTGTGTCCCCGCTGATTAACTCCTTAAAAGCCGCATTCAATAGAGATCGCGGCTTTTTAGGGGTTAAGCTGCCATCGCCGGCCTGCTACACGATAGCGGCCGGCGATGGTGACTATTTCAACCGGACACCAAACAATGGAGTCCGGTTATGCCATCGACGGAAGCCTAGTGGGTCCTGACAAAGTCAGGATCCACTTTGCTTGCTATCAGTGAGTAGCTGACAGCTCTAATACACTGCACTACGCATGTAAAAAAAAGTAAAAGTAAAAAAAAGATGTGTAAAAATAAGAAAATAAAAGTAAGTAAAAATCCCTCTTTTTACCTTATCAGTCCTTTATTATTAATAAAAATATATAAATAAACTATACATAATTGGTATCGCCGTGTCCGTAACGGCCTGAACTACAAAATTATTTCATTATTTATGCCGCACGGTGAACGCCGTAAAAGAAAATAATAATAAACCATACCAGAAACACAATTGTTTGGTCACTTCATCTCCCAAATAATGGAATAAAAAGAGAGAAAAAAGTCGCATGTACCTAAAAATGTAACTTATCGAAACTACAGTTCGTTACGCAAAAAATAAGTCCTCGTACGGCTTTATTGATGGAAAAATAAAAAAGTTCTGTCTCTTAGAATAAGGTAACACAAAAAGTGAATGATTTTTTACAAAACGTATTTTATTGTGCAAACGCTATAAGACATAAAAAAAACTATAAACATCTGGTATCGCCGTAATCGTATCGCCCCGCAGAATAAAGTGAATATGTTATTTATAGCTCACGGTGAACGCTGTAAAAAAAATGGAAAAAAAAAAGTAGAATTGCTGTTTTTTAGTCACCACGCCACCTAAAAAAATAGAATAAAAACTGATCAAAAAGCCCAAGAAAACTACAATGAATTCCTCAAGGGGTCTAGTTTCCAAAATGGGGTCACTTTTCGGGGGTTTCCACTGTTTTGGCACCACAAGACCTCTTCAAACCGGACATGGTGCCTAATAAAAAAGATTCCTCAAAATCCACTAGGTGCTCCTTTGCTTCGGAGACCGGTGCTTCAGTCCATTACCGCACTAGGGCCACATGTGGGATATTTCTCAAAACTGCAGAATCTGAGAATCTGGGTATTAAGTATTGAGTTGCGTTTCTCTGATAAAACCTTTTGTGTTATAAAAAAAAATGGTATAAAGAGGATTTTCTGACAAAAAAAAAATGTACATTTCACCTCTACTTTGCTCTAAATTTCTGTGAAACACATAAAGGGTTCATAAACTTTCTAAATGCTGTTGTGAATACTTTGAGGGGTCTAGTTTCTAAAATGGGGTGTTTGATAGGGGTTTCTAATATATGGGCCCCTCAATGCAACTTCAAAACTGAACTGTAAACTAAAAAATAAATGAAATTAGGCAATACTTCTCTTCGTACATTATACTGATAATGAGCCGTGCCCACCCCGAGATTACCCCAGTTTTGACTTTTTGTATAAACGGAGACCCCTATTAGACCGTTTCAGTGCCCGGTTTTCCCAAGCATACACCCCCAAGAAGTGTATTTCTATTGATGAGTCCTTGGTACATTTTAAAGGGAGGGTTCAATTCCGCGAGTACCTGCCGGGTAAGAGGGCAAGGTATGGCGTGATGATGTATAAGCTGTGCGAAAGTGCATCAGGGTATACCTACAGGTTTAGGATATATGAAGGGAAGGACACCAGTAGTCAGCCCCCAGAATGCTTACTGGGAGTTAATGCAAAAATTGTGTGGGATTTGGTGCACCCACTGCTGGACCAGGGTTACCACCTGTCCCTGGATTATTTTTATACCAGCGTCCCACTCTTCAACTGCCTCGCTTCCAGTCATGCGGCACTGCTAGAAGAAATCTGAGAGGCCTCCCTAAGACTCTGCTTGGGCAAACACTCAGAAGGGGTGAGAGCAGGGAACATTCTAGCAGCAACATATTGTGTGTCAAGTACAAGGACAAGAGAGATGTCCTTGTATTGACAACAATACATGGCCACACCAGTACCCATGTACCAGTACGAGGTACCAGTACAGAGACCCCCAAACCAGACTGCATCCTGGATTACAATAGGTACATGGGAGGGTTGGACTTGTCAGATCAAGTCCTGAAGCCCTACAGCGCCATGCTATATGTAAAAGAAGTTGGCCGTGCACATCATACCGATGGATTTGTACTGTGGATAGGCCATCAATGTTTAGGGACTGCACAACCCCTTTAAGCCTACGATTTAGCAGGCTTAGAGGGCCCATGAGACAGGATCACAGATTGTGTGATCCTGTCTGCTGGGCCCTGTATGTAAGCCAATCACATGGTAGGCTTAGATACATGGCCCATGCGTGATCCTGTCTGCTGGGCCATGTATCTAAGCCAATCACATGGTAGGCTTAGATACATGGCCCATGCGTGATCCTGTCTGCTGGGCCCTGTATCTAAGCCAATCACATGGTAGGCTTAGATACATGGCCCATGTGTGATCCTGTCTGATGGGCCCTGTATATAAGCCTACCACACTGTAGGTTTAGATACATGGCCCATGCGTGATCCTGTCTGCTGGGCCCTGTATCTAAGCCAATCACATCGTAGGCTTAGATACATGGCCCATGTGTGATCCTGTCTGATGGGCCCTGTATATAAGCCTACCACACTGTAGGTTTAGATACAGCGTCCAGCAGACAGTAATCTTATATTGTATAAGATTACTGTCTGCTGGACCCTGTATCTAAGCCTACCTTGTGGTAGGCTTAGATACAGGGTCCCACAGACAGTATCACACATGGGCTCTGTATCTAAGCCTAACACATGTGTTACTAATCGTGTTTTTTTGTGTGTTTTCTTACAGGTTTGGTCATTGGACTACGTCGGATTCCAGGACTACTTCGATGATGGCTTTTTTTTTTATTATCAATAAAATGGTTGATGAGGGTTGTGTGGGTTTTTTTTTAATTTCAATAAAATATTTTTTCTATGTCTTTGATTTTTTTTTAACTATATTACTACCGCCTTAGTAATGGCCGCCGGCTGATTGACAGCATCCGTTGCTAAGGCGGGGCTTAGTGTTAGCCGGTGCAGAGGCTAACACTAACCCCCATTATTACCCCGGTACCCACCGCCACCAGGGGTGCTGGGAAGAGCCGGGTACGATCCAGTACCTGACCATCTGTAGTGATGGTCGGCTACTGGGGCGGCCGCAGGCTGGTAGTATCAGGAGGGGAAAGCCCAAAAACAGTGGCCCTTCCCACCCTGGTAATGCTAGCCTGCTGCTGCTTTATTGTATCTGGCTGGTTATGAAAAATGGGGGGGACCCCACGTCATTTAAAAAAAAAAAAATAAATAATTGGAAAGACTGATGGCGGGTCCCCGCCCAATTTTCATATTCAGCCAGATACAACACAGCAGCAGCAGGCAGCATTACCAGGGTGGTAGGTGCCACTGTTTTTGGCCTTCCCCAGCCTAATACTACCAGCCTGCGGCCGCCCCGGTGCCTGACCATCACTGCAGATGGTCGGTACTGGTTCGTACCCGGCTCTTCCGAGTACCCCTGGTGGCGGTGAGTACCGGGGTAATAATGGGGGGTTAGTGTTGGCCTCTGCACCTGCTAACATTAAGCCCCGCCTTAGTAATGGAGGTAGTCAATCAGCCAGCGGCCGTTACTAAGGCGGTGATAATAAAGTTTAAAAAGATACAAGCACATAGAAAAATTATTTTATTGAAATAAAAAAACACAACCCTCATTAACCATTTTATTGAGAATAAAAAAAACGCCGTCATTGAAGTCCTCGTATCCGAAGTCCAACAACCGAACCTGTAAAAAAACACAAACGCACAAAAATAATCAGTAACACATAAAGAAGCAAAATTATTGTTCTTACCTTTCCTGGGTCCAACGCTGGAGCCGCAATGTCAGCGAGCTGAGCCCTGTATCTAATCCTATCATGTGTGATACTGTCTGCTGAGCCGCTGTATCTAATCCTATCATGTGTGATACTGCCTTCCGAGCCACTGTATCTAATTCGATCATGTGTGATACTGTCTGCTGGGCCCTATATCTAATCCGATCATGTGTGATACTGTCTGCTGGGCCCTATATCTAATCTAATCATGTGTGATACTGTCTGCTCAGCCACTGTATCTAATCCTATCATGTGTGATACTGTCTGCTGAGCCACTGTATCTAATCCTATCATGTGTGGTACTGTCTGCTGAGCCACTGTATCTAATCCTATCATGTGTGATACTGTCTGCTGAGTCATTGTATCTAATCCTATCATGTGTGATACTGTCTGCTCAGCCACTGTATCTAATCCTATCATGTGTGATACTGTCTCCTCAGCCACTGTATCTAATCCTATCATGTGTGATACTGTCTGCTCAGCCAATGTATCTAATCCTATCCATAGTTTATAGGGTCGTAGTGCTATAGATATGCTGTCTCCTATACACACATTTTTTGGGGGGCGGACACATATGTATTGGCGCTATTTCCCCTGACATTTTAAGCCCTGAGGGTATGTTCATATGGCAGCGTCCGTTACGGCTGAAATTACGGTGCTGTTTTCAGGAGAAAACAGCACCGTAATTTCAGCCGTAATAGCATGTGCAGGCGTCTTTCGCTGCGTCCATTACGGACGTAATTGAGCTGTTTTTCCATGGAGTCCATGGAAAACGGCTCCATTTACGTCTGAAGAAGTGACAGGCACTTCTTTGATGCGGGCGTCTTTTTTACACCGCCCTCTTCTATCAAGATGTTATCCTTCTTTTCTGTCATTTCTTAGTGACAACTAATATGACCACAAGGAACTGCCGCCCAGCTTTCCCAGGCTCCTGAATGGAAACATTACCTCATTATCCGTCATGTCACTGTATAACGGGGTTATTTGGCCATACACCACAGATTATACAACAACAGTGGCTGCTGTTGGTCATCTGCGGCACTTTCATACCTGCCAAATAATGAGCTCAATTCATTTTTAGTAGATTATTATTGCGCAAAGGAGGGGGTTTGCCTGAAATATTGATCAAGTGGCCTTATAGGTCGATTCACACAATGCAGTCAAATTGTGGTTTATTGCTTTGTGGCAGTAAGCTGCGATATGACGCACTGTGTGAATAGACTCATATACTGTGAATAGACTCATTCACTATGCAGACAGTAAGATTTAATTTGACTCCCACCTTCTCTCAGCTGGAGGACGCTAAGCGACTAGTCACGGACTCCATAACGGCGGGCATCATCTGTGACCTTGGCTCCGGCAGTGGCGTGGATCTTTGTGTCATTACACGTGAAGGGGCACAGGTATTAAGGGGTTACACCGAAATGGAGGCCAAGGGAAAAAGGTAAAATAATATAAGAGGCCATATACATATATAGGGTACCCCCATATCAATGCTACCTCGCTGACAATGTAATGTTGATGGCGGCAGTGTCCCCTGAAATCTCTTGTGGGGGAGAACAAGGATCGTCCATAATGGAGGGTTTATGTTTTAATCACTGTATAATGAAAAGTTCTGCAACTTTCTAATATACTATCAGCTCTAACTCCTCACCCAGTTCAAGATTTCTGCTTGCTTGCAGTGAATGGAAATATTAATTGTTTACATCCAGAAAATGAAAATCCGTTCTGACCTAACTCTGCTAGGGTCTATTCACATGGTGCAGTCAAATTGCGGTTTATATTTGTGATTACCATAACAATTTCATGGCAATGCACCACAACTTGATCACACCGTCTGACTGTGACAAGCAACGCACATTTTCAGCTTGACATAATGGGTTGCAACTATGCATGCTCCATTCACTGATAGCAAGCAGATATCTTGGAAATGATGAGAATTGAAGTACAAAGCACATTAGAAAGCTGCAGAACTTACATAAAACCCTGCAGTGCGTACATAGAATCAGCCCCTACGGCTGCTATGGTGCCCATGGGTCGGGGGCTCAGGTTAGCTCTACACTTATGATTGGTGTGGTGTCAGCTCCCAATGGGGGGGTCTTCTGCTGGATCTTCAGGGCCAACCGCTGGATCTTCTGGTGGGCCAGTACGACCCTGGGTGTGAATATACCATGAGCCATAATGTGAACATGTCCTGCCCCGTCCCCTATACATGCCCCCGCTGCGGACACTCCATCAGATGGTACCAATGTCGCACGGTCTACGTATAATCCTTCTCCCTACTCTCATCCCAGGTTCGCTTCTTATCGTTACCTGCGGGGCACCACCGCCGTCCTGAGCGAAACCGTAACTCGCTGCGATCTGGTGGAAGAAACCGTTCAACGAATGGACACGGAATAACCGGATCTGAGAGGGGAGGGGGCACGATGTACCAATATGATCCGCTTCATTATTACTAATAGTCGTGGGTTCAACCCGTACACGACAAAACCTGATTCTGCCGCCAAATCGCTTCACAATAGAGACAAGACGATACTGCGCTGCCTGCTGGACTGTTCTCTATCCATACGCCTATAATCAATATATTACATAATCTTGTTCTCTGCGGGGCCGGCCTCATATATGGGATTCGGATTCCCATCATTCACACAAGGATTTAATATGTGGGAACTTTCATACAATAAAGAATAAAACTACAACAACCAGGTCATGTGACGTCTGTATAAAAATAAAGATGATTCAGGTCGCGCGGCGCACGTGATGTAAATACACTGAAATTCCCTTAATCCGGCTTCCGATCATCCAGAAAATCTGATAATTCAGCACTTGTTTCCAGAACTGTCTTGTATATTCACAAGACGCCTCAGGGACGCAGCAATGTTACATGACTGTAGTGCACAACGTACGGAAAATTCCTTTAATCTGGCATCAATGGGACTTTATAGGTGCTCGATTATCAGACGACACACAAAGGTATATGAAACTGACTTGTAAGCAGTCATAACTTGAAGCTCCCAATGTAAATCTGTATCAGGGACCCCCAATTATCATGTCCATGTATAGTACTGGAGTCCTCTAATGTGGCATGTCGGCCCCCCACTCCTCAGGGCCCAGCTTCACCCTTTCCATTATTTCAGAACAACATTTCCTTAGAGGAATTTCTTCATTGGTTCCACATTATACAGATTTGTGCTGGAAACAAGAGCCAGATCATCAGACTTTCTGGATTATCAAATTCCGGATTAAATTACATTGGATTTTAGTGAGTGAAAAGTCGACTAGCAAACACTATGGGCAATACATCTTCTTACACTGATCCCAGATCTCCAACATATTCTAAAAGACACTTAAAGAGGCTCTGTCACCACATTATAAGTGGCCTATCTTGTACATGATGTGATCCGCGCTGTAATGTAGATTACAGCAGTGTTTTTTTTATTTAGAAAAACGATTATTTTTGACGGAGTGATGACCTATTTTAGATTTATGCTAATGAGTTTCTTAATAGACAACTGGGCGTGTTTTACATTTTAGCCAAGTGGGCGTTGTGGAGAGAAGTGTATGACGCTGACCAATCAGCGCCATACACTTCTCTCCATTCATTTACTCTGCACATAGTGATCTTACTAGATCACTATGTGCAGCCACATACACACACATTAACGTTACTGAAGTGTCTTGAGAGCTAATAGACATCACCTCCAGCCAGGACGTGATGTCTATTCAGAATCCTGACACTTCGCTAATGTTTGTGTGGGATTTACAGCACAGCACAACGAGATCTCGCTGTAAATGACAGCCCAACGTGATCTCGATAAACTGTGTTGTAAGTCAAACTCAAACGTTACTGAAGTGTCTGGATTGTGATTAGACATCACGTCCTGGCTGGTAGTGATGTCTATTCACTGTCAGGACACTTGAGTAACATTAGTGTGTGTATGTGTCTGCACATAGAGATCTAGTAAGATCAAGATGTGCTGTGTAAATGAATGGAGAGAAGTGTATGACGGGGGCGTGGCTTGGACATGGCGCTGACCAGACGTGCTGCTTGAGAGCTCCGTTCCTGCACTTCCCTAACCCACTCATAAGCACATTAATAAGTATCATTCTATCACCCTGATGGTCAGGAAATCCAAGGCCTCCACGGGGACTCCTTACTGTACACGGCAGATGTCTTCAGCCGGCTCTATCCAGAGATTTCTTACCGACGCTGCATCTGGAACATCATCTAAGATGGCGCCGCTGGAGGGGAGGCGTGATGGCGCCGGGACTTCGCTTTCAGAGGGGCTATCATCTGCAGCCGGTGTCGCTGCATCAGGTACCGCTAGTGCCTTCCCCTCGATATCGGGCTCTCAGGGGCAGTTTCCCTCCTTGCTGGATGGGATTGAGCCGAGCTCTTCTGGGGCTGAGATGGCGCTGCCTGCGCGGGACTGCTCGCCACGTGGTGCCTGTCATGTTTCTCCCTTATCCTCCCCACATGTGCGGGGGCCTGCAATGCTGTCTTCTACCTCTCCCAGAGATATGGCTGTTCATCCCTCCTCTCACATAGGGGGTTCTGCTGTCCTAGGGGATGATTTACAGGGCTTGAGACAGCAGTTATCAGCATTGCCCACTAAACAGGACATGGAACGTTATGTAAACCGTCTGGAGACGACATATAAATCGGAAATACAATCTCTTACTACCAATTTATCTCAATTGTCCGATCAAGTACAGCGGATGGAAAGCGATGTATCCAGTATTACTCAGCAACAAGTTTCTCATGCCGACTGATTGGATCAGCACTCTCAGCAGATCCACACATTATTTAATCTTGCTGAGGATCATGAGAATCGGAATCGCCGTAATAATATTCGGCTGCGGGGCATTCCTGAGGATATCTCTCCGGGTCAACTTATTCCTGCTCTACAGTCTCTGTTTAATTCTTTACTCGGGCGCCCTGCTGATGATCCTCTGGAGCTGGATAGAGCTCACAGGACTCTAGGTCCACGCAACCCGGATCCTGATAGGCCTAGAGATGTGCTATGTCGTGTCCATTTTTTCTCTCTTAAGGAGCAGATCATGAGGAAGGCCCGGGATAAAGGCGAGGTGTTATTACAGGGAGTCAAGATCCAGCTACTGTCTGATTTGTCCAGGATGACTTTGGACAAGCGCCGAGTGCTACGTCCTTTGCTGGATGCCTTGAGAGAACATGAGATCTCCTACTCTTGGGGTCACCCCTTTCAATTGCAGGTTCGCAGGAACGGGGCACTGCTGAGTGTTCGTGAACCGGGGGATGTTCCAGATTTCTGCGAGGCTCTCCGTTTGCCTAGAGTCTCTCTCCCTGATTGGCCTTATGTTCCCATCCCGCCGCCGCGTCCACGATCACGCAGGCGAGGTCGTTCTCCTGCCTCTCCTATGAGGCGTCATGATGGTCGGCCTGTGGAGCCGATGAGATGCCCTTTTTAATGTCTCTTAATTGCAGCCTGCTGTTGGAGCCTAATTACAATGGTTATTGTGTTTATCAGCTGAAGCAATTGTATGCAGAGTTATATATGGTCATTACTGAATAGGTCTGCATTATGTATCACAGGTGATTGCTGTTGGAGACCTGGTGGCTATATAGGTCGGTTGCCGTTAACACGCCACAATCGTGAATGTATTATTATTTTTATTATTTTTCTTTATTGCTAACCTGTTTATACATTTATGCTGACAATGAATGTATGCAGGGGTGTTCGCTGTTGGGGTTTCTTTAGGGCCCTACTAACAACGTAACTCTTATTTAATTATTTTTGGGTATCACACTAAGTGCCTTGGTTTTCCTTTCTTGTGTGTTATATCGTTATTTGCTATATAAAATTTGCTGGGTTGGGGGGTGCGGGGCACTGGCTAGACCTTGTCCTGACACTCCTCCTCTTAGGGTTTCACTGGTTATATCCGGTGTATATTGGATTGTTTCTCCTTGATTAGATCAAGGAGTGGGTGCTTGTTCACCCGCTTGTTTGTCCTCGTTGTCGTGTCTCCCTTCCTTGTCTGTCTTGTCCTTCTCTTCACTGTTGTAGCACATTTCTTGATTTGCTAGACATACGTGCGTTGGAAATGGCGCAGCTGAAAATCTGTACCTTTAATGCTAGAGGGCTTAATGTCCCCGAAAAGCGTTCGCAGATATTGTACAACATGCACAAAGAACGTGTGAATATCCTGTTTTTACAGGAGACTCATTTTCAGGTGGGCCACACTCCACAGTTTACAAATCTTTATTATCCAGTCTGGTTCCACAGTACCAACCCGGAATCCAAGTCCAAGGGTGCTAGTATTTGTATCCACAAGTCACTCTCTCATAAACTGGTAGACGTTCTGGTTGACCCGGGTGGTCGTTATGTGTTTCTTAAACTGTCCATTCGGAATAAGCTGTTCACCTTAGCTAATTTGTACCTCCCCAATCAGGATCAGGCGTGAGTGTGCTGCAGGTATTTGCGGAAATTGGAGGAGTTCACGGAGGGAGTTTTGATTGTGGGCGGTGATTTTAACCTGACGTTCGATGTCAGCGGTTCCGAAGTCCCACTTGGGAGCCTTGAAAACTGTGATGCATTCCATGCAATTGATTGACGTGTGGAGGATCCTGCATCCTCAGGCAACAAAATACACTTACTTCTCCCCGCTACACAATATGTATAGTAGATTGGACGCCTTTCTTATTAGCCACCATTTGCTTACCTGGCATCCTATTTCTGAGGTGGGCCCTATGGTTTGGTTTGATCATTCCCCTGTATTTCTGACACTTACGTTTCCTAGTTCAGTACCCAATTTCCAATCCTGGAAACTTAACGATAATCTATTGGGTGACTCAGTGTGTGTGTCAGCTCTTAAGGACTCGCTAAACGGTTTTTTTGAGGTACATACACGTGACACCACCCCATTACCGTTACAGTGGGAGGCGCTAAAGTGTGTAGTCAGGGGAGTCCTGATCCAGCATGGGGCTCGTTTGAAGCGGGAAAAAGGGGTGGCCATTACGCGGCTCCTTGCTCAGATACGGGACCTTGAATCCCGTCATAAGCGAGTGCTTTCCTCACAGATATTGGCGGAACTTACTGCAGCGAGAGAATCCTTGCGGTCTTTGATAGACCAGTCACACGCTCGATTCAGGGACCGTATGCGAAAACACTCGTACGAATTTGCAGATAAACGTGGCAGGTCTCTGGCACGGATACTACATCCTCGCACCCAGGCGTCATATATCCCTAAAATTACTTCTCCTTCGGGCGGTGAGGTTCATGATCCGGTGGGCATCACTGATTGCTTCAGACAGTATTACTCGGCATTATACAATCTTAAAGGCCATTTTCAGGATATGCAGGCGGATGCGTTGCGTGATAAAATAGACCGTTATGTGCACGACACTGCGCTACCGTCCCTGGGGGACGGGGAGGCTTTGGGACTTGAGGACGATTTTCTGGAAACGGAGGTGGAGCGCGCTATTGGAGATTCCCCCTTGGGCAAAAGTCCAGGACCCGATGGGTTTAATAATAAATTCTACAAGACAATTAAGGATCAATTGGCTCCGTTCTTGACGAAAGTTTTTAATTCAGTGTCTTCCTCATGTCCCTTTGCACCCCAATCCCTTGAGGCTCATATTACCCTTTTACCAAAACCGGGCAAAGATCCGACGGCGTGCGCAAACTTCCGACCAATATCATTGATAAATGTTGACGTTAAAATTTTTGCGAAGTTGCTGGCCTCTCGACTCCCGCCTCTCTTACACGATTTGGTCACAGATGACCAGGTGGGGTTTGTGCGTGGTAGAGAAGCACGGGACAACACTAACAAGACCCTACTTTTAACATCATACTGCCAATCCCATAAGATACCGATGTGTTTACTCTCGGTCGATGCAGAAAAAGCATTTGACAGGGTACATTGGGTGTTTCTCCGCAGTGCCCTGACACAGGTTGGCCTAGGCGCCATTATGGTGGATAGGATTATGGCATTATATCATGGGCCGACGGCACGGGTTCGAGTTAATGGTCTGTTATCTGAATCTTTGTCTATTTCTAATGGCACGAGGCAGGGGTGCCCACTCTCACCTTTACTCTATGTTTTGGTCATGGAACACCTGGCCGTGGCACTGCGGAACAACCCTAATGTTAATGGTGTCTGTGTTGGCGCAAAACATCACAAATTAGCATTGTATGCCGATGATCTCCTGGTATACATTACGACTCCCATGGTTTCCTTGCTATCTTTGACCGGGGAATTTGAGCGGTTTGGCCATGTGAGCAATTTCAAAGTCAATTATTCCAAATCGGAGGCATTGAATATATCTCTCGATACTGCCTTAGCCACCCATCTCGCTTGAGTTTTCCCATTCAAATGGCAATCTAAATCTCTAAAATATCTGGGGGTGCAAATTCCCATACACCAGTCGGATTTGTTCGCTCTAAATTACACACCCATCCTGCAGCGCACCTTGAAGGATTTAATGGCGTATGGTGGGAGTCGCATATCGTGGTTTGGGCGCATTAACGCGGTAAAAATGGACATCCTACCCAAATTCCTTTACATATTCCAAACCGTCCCTATCATAATTCCAACGAGCTTCTTCCAAATATTGCATAGGGCCATAACTAAATTTGTTTGGGGCTCCTCTAAGCCTTGTGTTCATTTTACTGTCCTTAGTCGACCGAAAATGGAGGGCGGGGGCAGGATTGCCGGATTTTAAACGCTACCACCAAGCTGCGTTACTGATGCGATTGGTAGACTGGTTCCGCTCAGGTGCGGGTAAGCAATGGGTGCGCATTGAGAAGGCTATGTCTCCCATTGCACTGTCGTCTCTGCCTTGGTTGTCTTCTTCTCAGCGGCCTACATCTTCTCTGCCTTCCCTCACACGTCAGTTTCTTGTAGTCTGGGAGCGGATCATTGCTACGATGGACATTGTTCACCGTCCAGGTCCTCTAACTCCTCTGTTTGATGATCCTTCCTTCCCTCCGGCGGTGGGTGTGGACACATTCCTCTGTTGGGAGAGACAGGACGGTGGTTTCTTGGCTAAGACTCTTACACCTGAGGGTACAATATTGTCACAGTCTGAGGTCTCTGGGGCCTGCCCGGGGGGACGTCCGGTTTGGTGGTCCTATTTTCAGTTGTGCTCCTATCTTTTTTCAATGGGCGACCGTTGTGCTTTGCTGCAGGATAAGACTCCTCTGGAGCACTACTTGTTGTTGACCACTGCCCCCTCTCATGTGCTGTCCTTTTTACACAGGATCCTTCTACCTAAATACGATTACTCTCAGCTGACATTCACTACCGCATGGGATGAGGAATTGGGGACTAGACACTCTGCTGAGGAGTGGGGCACATCTTTCTTCCTGGCGCATAAGCTACCGACCTCGTGCTTTGCTCAGGAAAAAAATTATAAGATTCTCACTAGCTGGTATCGCTGTCCTTCTTTGCTGCATGGGATATTCCCTGATGTACCTGATGAGTGCTGGAGGTGTGGGGAGGCTCCTGGAACCATGCTGCACATTTGGTGGGATTGTCCCAAACTTCGTCCCTTTTGGGGAAAGATTTTTGATCTCGGTAATAAACTTTGTCATACTGAGGTTCAGACCTCGGCCTCCATTGGTTTACTTTCCATGGTTCCGGGATCACTCTCACACCTCAAAAAGAGTGTCTTTCGGCAAGAGCAGTGATTCCTCGTCATTGGAAATCTAGCACTGTGCCTTCCCTGAAGGAATGGGCGACAGAGGTGAACGGAATTATGAGGATGGAGGAGTTGATGTCTGCTGATCAGGGTAAAGCTGAGCTCTTTGTCCGCACCTGGGCAGTGTGGTCTGGATTCTGGGGTGGTGATGATTTACCTCTCTGGCTGGATGGCCTGGATGGCCTTTTTTGAATACCTATATCAAGTCTACCTTTTGCGTGCTATGTCCGTGTGTGTTTCCCTTTGTTGTCTTGTGTCTGTGTTAGTCTGTCGTATAATGTGCACTTTTATGCGATAATTGTCATCCACCTGTGGGGACTGGTTTCCCTAAATAATGCACTATCTTTGCTGCACTTATGATATTGTTATTTTCACTGCATTTTTATTTCGTTTTTGCTTACTGACTAGGAGGTTGCCTCCTTCTACTGTTCTATGTCTTTGCATATGTTAGGTGATATTGAAGTGGTTATATTGCACTGTGTGTGAATTTTGCAAATGTATGAAACCATGTATATGCTGTTATGTTGTGTATATTCTCAAAAATAAAAACCTTTGATAAAGAAAAAAAAAAGAGAGAAGTGTATGACGCTGATTGGTCACTGATTGGTCAGCGTCATACACTTCTCTCCACAACGCCCACTTGGTCATATAGTAAAACACACCCAGTTGTCAATTGAGAAACTCATTAGCATAAAGCTAAAATAGGTCAGAACTCCGTCAAAAATGATTGTTTTTCTAAATAAAAAACTGCTGCAATCTACATTACAGCGCCGATCACATCATGTACAAGATAGACCACTTATAATGTGGTGACAGAGCCTGTTTAAAGGAATAGTCCACCAAGGCTCTCTTTTTAGCTGAAAACGTTTCACACGCCCCTTTCTGGGTGACCAGCAAAGTCCCTGAATAACAGACGCCCCTTTTATACAGTATAGCAGTCACTAATCCCCTTAAAGGGGCAGTCCAATGTCAAGTCCGTATTTCACACCGAATAACCACCTCTGTAAATTGAAAGCTGAAGGCATGCCTGGAAGAAGTAAACCATCCAAATATGTTTGGTACACAGCTTCCCTCTCTCAGCCAGGAGGAAGACTGAAAATGTTTATTCAGAACAAAGAAACACAGAAAGAGACACATGCCTCCTCCCCAGAGATGTGGGAGTGCCCAAGCCCCCACCAGTTTCTCAGACTCACTCTTCTTGCATTCCAGGGGGCGGTGTCTTCCATAGGTGTGTCCGACATGAACAAAGAACTTGTTATATATGTCAGTATATTACACAAAGAACTGAAATGTATATACATATGTGTGAGGATAATATTTTTCAAACAATATACATAGTAATGATCCCTGACAGTCCCCCCTAAAAATATTATTACTCTATCCCTGAGTCTTGCCTAGCAACCTATCACTGACCACTCGAACCAGGCGGGTAGGGGTTTTGGATTTCTTCACCAGCTTGAGACGAGCTACTCCTGATGAGTAACCCCCCTTTGTACCTGGACTTCCAAGGTGTCGGAGTGGTCCTAACTTTCCCTATTCTCCTCTGGATACAGGATGGTTGTCTTGATATAATCTACAAACCGCTGCTGGTTGTAATATATATATATATATATATATATATATATATATATATATATAATTAATCCGGTCTACATTTTTATTAACAGTAATAATTGTCGCACTGTCACTTACTGTCCTAATGGGACTTTACCCCTGCAGATATGACAGGACATGGGCAGCACAGTGATCTTCACCTCACACCTCCACATAAAACTCCTCAGATTGTAATTTGCAGCACCGTGGCATATTTACACACATTATAATTATAAACCTCAGACATTATGAACAATAGGGCCTCAACTAATAATCATAATGCTATCACCCTCAGGTTTCGGGTCCCATCAGTTCATTGCCAGTCCTGTACACCATCGTCTTCTTCTTCTCCTGTCTTCTGCTATTCACTGACTGTCACCCTCAGGGTAACCCACACAATTGTGGAGTCAGACTACATTGGTGTCCAGTGGGGGAGTTATTATTACCCCCTCCTAGTCACTTTTACTTATCAAAATACTTGATCCTGCTGACGGATTCACTCAGGTCTTTGGTCTTTACTTTGATCTTTGCTGATGTCATCAGGACTTGGTTTGGTCCTTCTCATCTGTCCGACACCGTCTCCTTTAGTTTACGTCATCAGGCTGTACATAGCACCTCATGCTATGAGCCTGGGGTGAGATCCCACGTAGGCGGATTAGTGGAGTTGTATTGTGACTATCACGAACCCTCCGCATCTGTACTCTTTCTCTGGCAAGTTACTTGTCTAGGCGGCCGCTTAGAATTGTGACACTGCCGTCTGTTCATGATAAACGCGTTGTAGTGGCTCAGGCTGCGCCTGCCGCATCTCAGTGATGGAGTTCATCATATTAAAAGTCTCTTAGTTCATATTTACTGGCACTTGCTGGGGACCCCCAACTCTTGTCAATTGTTAAAATAAATACTAATCTGGTGATAACATCATCCGCATACACTATAAACGTTGTTCTAAGTACATACAATAATGTCAGGCCCTTAAACGACATCAAACACCTTTATATAAGGAAAAAAAAAAAACTTCTCTGTTACAATGGACATGGCACCTAGAAGATGTGTAATTATTGGGTACTTCATTTGCACTTGGTGATACTCTTTCAGCAGGATTTGTACCTTGATCTCAGCTGATTGCCTAGAACATCTCCACCTCACAGAAACATACACAGATTCCACATGTTTATTTGACAAGTGTCTCAAACCAATTTTTTCTTACTCTAATCTGGTTCGTTCTACCTGGGAAGGCCTCTCAAGGTCGGTTCTCTTTGTGGGAGGCGGGTATGATAAGGTTGGCACCGGTCTGCCAGGACTGTTCTGTAGGCAAATCAAACAGCTCTAACAGAATTTAGCAGCAACAGCTGTAAAACCTGGGACATACCAATTAGATCTTACCAAATCGATCCTTGCAGTCTTAGGGCATATGTGAGGTCATACACCATCAATGCAAAAGCCATCAAGAGTGCCTTGGGTGTTACCGGTTCACATTCCCTTATCCGTCCACATTCTGTTAGAATCTGGTTCTCACGCCTTTCACTCCCAGTTGGACTCTTCGTGTGGAGAACAAGCTTTTCATAGCCTAATCAGTAATAGATCTTAATCAGATAATTAACTTGAAGAAAAACATAAACAATGACAGATTTATGTTAAACGTTCACACTGGTCAGTAACTAAAACTGATACCTACAAACTGATTTCTCTTTCCTTTATATATATATATATATATATAGCACACAAGAAGACAGCAGCACTCACATAGGAATAATCGACCAGGTGCCAGGCAAAAACGTCCCGATCCTCGGACGTATAATAATGTATAGCAAAAGAAAATTTGCAGCACTCCAACATGAAAAAAATGGTGGTTTATTCAATCCAAAATAACAGCAACGTTTCAATCCTACAATAGGATCTTTATCAAGCCTAGTGACACATCTATTCAGCAAGTTTTTATATGTTTGAGACTCTTTTACATAATTAGTCTCATTATAAAACAATCAAATGCAAAGTGTATGAAAACAAACATCATAAATTGTGTACGGTATCATCATAAACATAGACATGATACAGAAAATACAGAAGTGTGTATGTGACATCGTGATTAACAATACATAATAACAAAAACATTAAAAACAACTGATTACATTATAATCATTTATGCAGCAGTGGTGTAAAATATATTGGTATATCGTCACTCACCAATCAGAACTTCAGACTCAACTACTCCATTCAAGTGTGTTGCAGCACTCTGCTGCATCCCTCGTGGTAATTGAAATTTGACACATCAGTGTAATCCCCCGAGGCGGAAGTAGTTCATCACTCCGCAGCAGAGAGCATAGGTCGCATCCATATGATGTAATGCGTGTCAATGCGTTCCACTGAGCCGCCCCGTGTATCATGGCATCATGAGTTGCTAAGCAACTGCTGTAACATTATTATAGATATCATTTGACCCAGCTATGTCAGTCAAAAAGTCATGAATGTAAAAAATACAGATATATTAGTAAATGCTCCCTATAGTAAGTGATGGAGATATTAGGAATATCTAAAAGTAGCTTAATGTCGGCTTTTAAAGACGATCCACACGTGGGTTCAAAGACCTCTGTATACAACCAAGTACTCAGAACGATCTTGTTCCCAGAGTTATGGGACCACATAGACACGTCTTCACGTGTCCAGGATGTCACATTATCCTCATACGTGTAACGGACCCATATTATCACACTAGTGATATGATATATCATAAGACAAAAAAAATGCATGAGAATCCCTCTCAATTTTAATATCTCTCTATCACTTTGAAACCTAATAGGAGACTAGAAACAATTCAAATAATAAATATATTTTATTGATGCAATAAGACTTGATGCATTGAACATAGCCCCGTCAAATATCACAGTACAACACCATTGAAAAATAATTAAAGAAGTTCCGAAGTTCTGTTGGGAGTGGTATTCCAATCTAAAAAAAATACAAAACATAATTGTTTTTAGTATTTATAAGACATTGACAGTAAATATGAGATATAGATATTGATATTAATGTGTCAACAATCATCTTACTGAAGAGAACATCAAGAGAACACAAAGGGGCGGAGCTCATAAGGCAATTCTATCTACAACAAATTCTACATTAAGACCACAAGGTTTTAAGGTGTTCAGTAAAAATATCCATCTTAATTCTTTTTTGTGTAAAACCAGATGGCGATCACCGCCAAACTGTAATGGAGGAACATGGTCCAGAATCATAAATGTTAGATCCCTTTCATTGTGACCATGTTCCGAAAAATGTTTAGCCACAGGTAAATCAAGTTTCTTTTTACGTATAGAGAAACGGTGATTGTTTAGACGAGTTTTAAAGGAACAGGTGGTTTCACCCACATATAGGAGGCCACAAGGACACCATAGCACATATATGACCCACTCTGAATCACAGGTGAAATTGTGTTTAATTTTAAACTGTTGTCCAGTCAACGGATGTCTAAAAAATTCCCCTTTGCACATCAAAGCACAATTGACACATCTGTAACATGGAATATTGCCAGGTTTTAGTGGTTTAAAAATAGGTTGTATCGTTTTCTTATGATCTGGCATTCTGGTTTTCACCAGTCTATCTCGAAGATTTTGTGGGCGTCTATAAGACATAAGTGGATTATTATTCAATACATCAATGTGTCCAAAACTATTGCTGATAATTGGCCAATGTCTATTCATAATTTTGGAAATGTCTCCACTCCTATCATTATAAGTAGAGATAAATGGAATACGTTTCCGTTTTCCATGCGTTGACGGTTTTTTAGACTGCAATAAACTGTCCCTCGCTACATTATCAATCTTTTTTCTATGTGTCCACAGCAATGTTTTGGGGTAACCTCTTTGTAAAAAGTTGCTAACCATAGTGTCTAAAGATATATCAAGATCCTCCTGTCTGTCGGTATTACGTTTGGCCCTAATCATTTGGCTATACGGCAAAGACCTTACCATATTTCTCGGATGGCAACTATCAAATCGTAGCAGAGTGTTCCTATCGGTCTCTTTCGTGTACATTTTAGTTCTGATTATATTGTTCACAATAGATACAGTAACATCCAAGAATTGGATATTATCCATAGAATGTTTCATCGTAAATTGAATCTCATCATCTATTGAATTAAGAAACCTGTGAAAATCCATTAATGTAGTAACAGTGTCAGTCCAAATGAGGAAGATGTCATCTATGTAACGCCACCACTTCAAAACATGTGAGAAGTGGTGGGATACATAGACCGACACCTCCTCAATGTTGTCCATGAAAATGTTGGCGTACGTGGGAGCCATGTTAGACCCCATGGCCGTTCCTTTCACCTGTATATAATAACTCTCTTTAAATATGAAATAGTTAGATGTCAAAATAAGTTCCACTAATGAAATAATAAACTCACAAGTAGCATTGTCATAGTCAGAAGTCAATAATTTACGTCGTACAGCATCAAGACCCTTGTTGTGATCAATCGAGGTATAAAGAGATGTGACATCAAAGGAGACCAAAATGGACCCCTCTGGTAGTTTTATAGATTTTAATTTTTGTAGAAAATCAGTGGTGTCTCTAATATAAGATTTGGAGTTAATAGCAAAATTTCTCAGCACTTTGTCCACAAAGATAGAGATGTTACTTGTTAATGAACCCCTGCCAGATACAATAGGGCGACCTGGTGGGTTCATTAAATCTTTGTGGATTTTTGGTAATATATATAAGCAAGGAGTGACAGGAAATTCAACAGTGAGAAATTTATGTAGCATTTGATCAATTACATCTTCATCTAGAGCTATTTTAATAAGTGAAGTAATTCTTTTTGAAATATCATGTCTAGGATAATTTTTTAGTACTCTATATACATTGGTATCTGCTAGTTGTCTATAGCATTCTCTCAAGTACATATCTGAATCCATAACCACGATTGCTCCACCCTTATCAGCAGGTTTTATAGTGAGATCATGGTTATGGATCAACTCATCTAATGCCACCATATCCAGAGTAGTCATATTAGGCTGTTTAAAGCTCAATTCACTCGTTTGAGACCTAAGTAAAGCAATATCTTTCTGTACTAGTTCTCTAAAGGTTTCTATCGCATGTGATGTTATAGGAGGTTGGAACACACTCTTATTAAATAACCCCAGTTTTTTAAGTGATAGTATCGGAAGGGTATCCTGTATTACTGGATTAACCGGTTGTGTTTCAAACCAAACCTTCAATTTAACAGCTCTAACAAAACTGTAAATATCCAACTCTAATTGAAACCAATCAATATGCTGATTAGGGCAAAATGACAACCCTTTTGATAATAATTGTAATTGTGTATGAGACAATTGATGTTGAGAGATATTTACCACTGTGGTTTGGGCAGAGTCCTCTTGGTGCTGTCCTGCACCGGTTTCTGCCCTTTCTGATGAGTAGATTTTTGAAAACGGGTTCTTCCTTCCTCTGCTTCTCCTACGACCTGCTCGTCTGGTTTTCTTCTTTTTGATTTGTCCAGTGGACTGGAATCTAAAAAATCTTCATTATTACTTGGAGGATATTTCTTAGTATGGAATTGATTACGGGAATCGCTTTTATTGAAAGCCGGTTCATTGCTTCTTTTGTTGTCACGTCTGAAGGCTCCATCAGCATAATTGAGAGAATTGTCCCATGTGTAAACACGTCCCATGGAATAATCTGTTTGATCACGGAACCATTTCTTCTTTTTGGTTTCTTCTATATCCATCCTCACTTTATTGAGCGTCATACGTAATTTCTCCATGTGTATATTAAAATCATCAGTTTGCACCAACGATTTAAGTGTGTTCTCCAAATCTTGTGCTTTCACCCTTAAAGATCTCAGATCTCTCTGCAAAAAATCCATATTAAGTAATATAGTTTCCAAGGCATATTTGCTAGCGAGTTGCTCATTTTTATTCCTGAACTCTTCGTGTTGCATATGCATCGTTGGTTTAAGTAAAATTCTCATCCCCCGTGGGATCATGTTGTTTCTATAGTATTGTCCCAATGTGAGTAGATGTAATTCAACATTAATCAGACGTCGTGACTCAAATTCCAGATTTCTCTTGATGTCAGTAATAGAAGGAACACTTAAAAATGACACATCACCCTCCGCTCCACTCAGGATTCTTTCAATGTCCTCTTCAGTAAAAACAGCAGCAGTATTGGATGAAACATTCCCAGCAGGTATATTGACCTGCTCCATGTTAAACGAGTAAATGATGGTTGAAAAAACGTGGTGCAAGCTAATGGAATCCAAATATAGCACACAAGAAGACAGCAGCACTCACATAGGAATAATCGACCAGGTGCCAGGCAAAAACGTCCCGATCCTCGGACGTATAATAATGTATAGCAAAAGAAAATTTGCAGCACTCCAACATGAAAAAAATGGTGGTTTATTCAATCCAAAATAACAGCAACGTTTCAATCCTACAATAGGATCTTTATCAAGCCTAGTGACACATCTATTCAGCAAGTTTTTATATGTTTGAGACTCTTTTACATAATTAGTCTCATTATAAAACAATCAAATGCAAAGTGTATGAAAACAAACATCATAAATTGTGTACGGTATCATCATAAACATAGACATGATACAGAAAATACAGAAGTGTGTATGTGACATCGTGATTAACAATACATAATAACAAAAACATTAAAAACAACTGATTACATTATAATCATTTATGCAGCAGTGGTGTAAAATATATTGGTATATCGTCACTCACCAATCAGAACTTCAGACTCAACTACTCCATTCAAGTGTGTTGCAGCACTCTGCTGCATCCCTCGTGGTAATTGAAATTTGACACATCAGTGTAATCCCCCGAGGCGGAAGTAGTTCATCACTCCGCAGCAGAGAGCATAGGTCGCATCCATATGATGTAATGCGTGTCAATGCGTTCCACTGAGCCGCCCCGTGTATCATGGCATCATGAGTTGCTAAGCAACTGCTGTAACATTATTATAGATATCATTTGACCCAGCTATGTCAGTCAAAAAGTCATGAATGTAAAAAATACAGATATATTAGTAAATGCTCCCTATAGTAAGTGATGGAGATATTAGGAATATCTAAAAGTAGCTTAATGTCGGCTTTTAAAGACGATCCACACGTGGGTTCAAAGACCTCTGTATACAACCAAGTACTCAGAACGATCTTGTTCCCAGAGTTATGGGACCACATAGACACGTCTTCACGTGTCCAGGATGTCACATTATCCTCATACGTGTAACGGACCCATATTATCACACTAGTGATATGATATATCATAAGACAAAAAAAATGCATGAGAATCCCTCTCAATTTTAATATCTCTCTATCACTTTGAAACCTAATAGGAGACTAGAAACAATTCAAATAATAAATATATTTTATTGATGCAATAAGACTTGATGCATTGAACATAGCCCCGTCAAATATCACAGTACAACACCATTGAAAAATAATTAAAGAAGTTCCGAAGTTCTGTTGGGAGTGGTATTCCAATCTAAAAAAAATACAAAACATAATTGTTTTTAGTATTTATAAGACATTGACAGTAAATATGAGATATAGATATTGATATTAATGTGTCAACAATCATCTTACTGAAGAGAACATCAAGAGAACACAAAGGGGCGGAGCTCATAAGGCAATTCTATCTACAACAAATTCTACATTAAGACCACAAGGTTTTAAGGTGTTCAGTAAAAATATCCATCTTAATTCTTTTTTGTGTAAAACCAGATGGCGATCACCGCCAAACTGTAATGGAGGAACATGGTCCAGAATCATAAATGTTAGATCCCTTTTATTGTGACCATGTTCCGAAAAATGTTTAGCCACAGGTAAATCAAGTTTCTTTTTACGTATAGAGAAACGGTGATTGTTTAGACGAGTTTTAAAGGAACAGGTGGTTTCACCCACATATAGGAGGCCACAAGGACACCATAGCACATATATGACCCACTCTGAATCACAGGTGAAATTGTGTTTAATTTTAAACTGTTGTCCAGTCAACGGATGTCTAAAAAATTCCCCTTTGCACATCAAAGCACAATTGACACATCTGTAACATGGAATATTGCCAGGTTTTAGTGGTTTAAAAATAGGTTGTATCGTTTTCTTATGATCTGGCATTCTGGTTTTCACCAGTCTATCTCGAAGATTTTGTGGGCGTCTATAAGACATAAGTGGATTATTATTCAATACATCAATGTGTCCAAAACTATTGCTGATAATTGGCCAATGTCTATTCATAATTTTGGAAATGTCTCCACTCCTATCATTATAAGTAGAGATAAATGGAATACGTTTCCGTTTTCCATGCGTTGACGGTTTTTTAGACTGCAATAAACTGTCCCTCGCTACATTATCAATCTTTTTTCTATGTGTCCACAGCAATGTTTTGGGGTAACCTCTTTGTAAAAAGTTGCTAACCATAGTGTCTAAAGATATATCAAGATCCTCCTGTCTGTCGGTATTACGTTTGGCCCTAATCATTTGGCTATACGGCAAAGACCTTACCATATTTCTCGGATGGCAACTATCAAATCGTAGCAGAGTGTTCCTATCGGTCTCTTTCGTGTACATTTTAGTTCTGATTATATTGTTCACAATAGATACAGTAACATCCAAGAATTGGATATTATCCATAGAATGTTTCATCGTAAATTGAATCTCATCATCTATTGAATTAAGAAACCTGTGAAAATCCATTAATGTAGTAACAGTGTCAGTCCAAATGAGGAAGATGTCATCTATGTAACGCCACCACTTCAAAACATGTGAGAAGTGGTGGGATACATAGACCGACACCTCCTCAATGTTGTCCATGAAAATGTTGGCGTACGTGGGAGCCATGTTAGACCCCATGGCCGTTCCTTTCACCTGTATATAATAACTCTCTTTAAATATGAAATAGTTAGATGTCAAAATAAGTTCCACTAATGAAATAATAAACTCACAAGTAGCATTGTCATAGTCAGAAGTCAATAATTTACGTCGTACAGCATCAAGACCCTTGTTGTGATCAATCGAGGTATAAAGAGATGTGACATCAAAGGAGACCAAAATGGACCCCTCTGGTAGTTTTATAGATTTTAATTTTTGTAGAAAATCAGTGGTGTCTCTAATATAAGATTTGGAGTTAATAGCAAAATTTCTCAGCACTTTGTCCACAAAGATAGAGATGTTACTTGTTAATGAACCCCTGCCAGATACAATAGGGCGACCTGGTGGGTTCATTAAATCTTTGTGGATTTTTGGTAATATATATAAGCAAGGAGTGACAGGAAATTCAACAGTGAGAAATTTATGTAGCATTTGATCAATTACATCTTCATCTAGAGCTATTTTAATAAGTGAAGTAATTCTTTTTGAAATATCATGTCTAGGATCATTTTTTAGTACTCTATATACATTGGTATCTGCTAGTTGTCTATAGCATTCTCTCAAGAACATATCTGAATCCATAACCACGATTGCTCCACCCTTATCAGCAGGTTTTATAGTGAGATCATGGTTATGGATCAACTCATCTAATGCCACCATATCCAGAGTAGTCATATCCAGAGTTTTCATGGACAACATTGAGGAGGTGTCGGTCTATGTATCCCACCACTTCTCACATGTTTTGAAGTGGTGGCGTTACATAGATGACATCTTCCTCATTTGGACTGACACTGTTACTACATTAATGGATTTTCACAGGTTTCTTAATTCAATAGATGATGAGATTCAATTTACGATGAAACATTCTATGGATAATATCCAATTCTTGGATGTTACTGTATCTATTGTGAACAATATAATCAGAACTAAAATGTACACGAAAGAGACCGATAGGAACACTCTGCTACGATTTGATAGTTGCCATCCGAGAAATATGGTAAGGTCTTTGCCGTATAGCCAAATGATTAGGGCCAAACGTAATACCGACAGACAGGAGGATCTTGATATATCTTTAGACACTATGGTTAGCAACTTTTTACAAAGAGGTTACCCCAAAACATTGCTGTGGACACATAGAAAAAAGATTGATAATGTAGCGAGGGACAGTTTATTGCAGTCTAAAAAACCGTCAACGCATGGAAAACGGAAACGTATTCCATTTATCTCTACTTATAATGATAGGAGTGGAGACATTTCCAAAATTATGAATAGACATTGGCCAATTATCAGCAATAGTTTTGGACACATTGATGTATTGAATAATAATCCACTTATGTCTTATAGACGCCCACAAAATCTTCGAGATAGACTGGTGAAAACCAGAATGCCAGATCATAAGAAAACGATACAACCTATTTTTAAACCACTAAAACCTGGCAATATTCCATGTTACAGATGTGTCAATTGTGCTTTGATGTGCAAAGGGGAATTTTTTAGACATCCGTTGACTGGACAACAGTTTAAAATTAAACACAATTTCACCTGTGATTCAGAGTGGGTCATATATGTGCTATGGTGTCCTTGTGGCCTCCTATATGTGGGTGAAACCACCTGTTCCTTTAAAACTCGTCTAAACAATCACCGTTTCTCTATACGTAAAAAGAAACTTGATTTACCTGTGGCTAAACATTTTTCGGAACATGGTCACAATGAAAGGGATCTAACATTTATGATTCTGGACCATGTTCCTCCATTACAGTTTGGCGGTGATCGCCATCTGGTTTTACACAAAAAAGAATTAAGATGGATATTTTTACTGAACACCTTAAAACCTTGTGGTCTTAATGTAGAATTTGTTGTAGATAGAATTGCCTTATGAGCTCCGCCCCTTTGTGTTCTCTTGATGTTCTCTTCAGTAAGATGATTGTTGACACATTAATATCAATATCTATATCTCATATTTACTGTCAATGTCTTATAAATACTAAAAACAATTATGTTTTGTATTTTTTTTAGATTGGAATACCACTCCCAACAGAACTTCGGAACTTCTTTAATTATTTTTCAATGGTGTTGTACTGTGATATTTGACGGGGCTATGTTCAATGCACCAAGTCTTATTGCATCAATAAAATATATTTATTATTTGAATTGTTTCTAGTCTCCTATTAGGTTTCAAAGTGATAGAGAGATATTAAAATTGAGAGGGATTCTCATGCATTTTTTTTGTCTTATGATATATCATATCACTAGTGTGATAATATGGGTCCGTTACACGTATGAGGATAATGTGACATCCTGGACACGTGAAGACGTGTCTATGTGGTCCCATAACTCTGGGAACAAGATCGTTCTGAGTACTTGGTTGTATACAGAGGTCTTTGAACCCACGTGTGGATCGTCTTTAAAAGCCGACATTAAGCTACTTTTAGATATTCCTAATATCTCCATCACTTACTATAGGGAGCATTTACTAATATATCTGTATTTTTTACATTCATGACTTTTTGACTGACATAGCTGGGTCAAATGATATCTATAATAATGTTACAGCAGTTGCTTAGCAACTCATGATGCCATGATACACGGGGCGGCTCAGTGGAACGCATTGACACGCATTACATCATATGGATGCGACCTATGCTCTCTGCTGCGGAGTGATGAACTACTTCCGCCTCGGGGGATTACACTGATGTGTCAAATTTCAATTACTACGAGGGATGCAGCAGAGTGCTGCAACACACTTGAATGGAGTAGTTGAGTCTGAAGTTCTGATTGGTGAGTGACGATATACCAATATATTTTACACCACTGCTGCATAAATGATTATAATGTAATCAGTTGTTTTTAATGTTTTTGTTATTATGTATTGTTAATCACGATGTCACATACACACTTCTGTATTTTCTGTATCATGTCTATGTTTATGATGATACCGTACACAATTTATGATGTTTGTTTTCATACACTTTGCATTTGATTGTTTTATAATGAGACTAATTATGTAAAAGAGTCTCAAACATATAAAAACTTGCTGAATAGATGTGTCACTAGGCTTGATAAAGATCCTATTGTAGGATTGAAACGTTGCTGTTATTTTGGATTGAATAAACCACCATTTTTTTCATGTTGGAGTGCTGCAAATTTTCTTTTGCTATACATTATTATACGTCCGAGGATCGGGACGTTTTTGCCTGGCACCTGGTCGATTATTCCTATGTGAGTGCTGCTGTCTTCTTGTGTGCTATATTTGGATTCCATTAGCTTGCACCACGTTTTTTCAACCATCATTTACTCGTTTAACATGGAGCAGGTCAATATACCTGCTGGGAATGTTTCATCCAATACTGCTGCTGTTTTTACTGAAGAGGACATTGAAAGAATCCTGAGTGGAGCGGAGGGTGATGTGTCATTTTTAAGTGTTCCTTCTATTACTGACATCAAGAGAAATCTGGAATTTGAGTCACGACGTCTGATTAATGTTGAATTACATCTACTCACATTGGGACAATACTATAGAAACAACATGATCCCACGGGGGATGAGAATTTTACTTAAACCAACGATGCATATGCAACACGAAGAGTTCAGGAATAAAAATGAGCAACTCGCTAGCAAATATGCCTTGGAAACTATATTACTTAATATGGATTTTTTGCAGAGAGATCTGAGATCTTTAAGGGTGAAAGCACAAGATTTGGAGAACACACTTAAATCGTTGGTGCAAACTGATGATTTTAATATACACATGGAGAAATTACGTATGACGCTCAATAAAGTGAGGATGGATATAGAAGAAACCAAAAAGAAGAAATGGTTCCGTGATCAAACAGATTATTCCATGGGACGTGTTTACACATGGGACAATTCTCTCAATTATGCTGATGGAGCCTTCAGACGTGACAACAAAAGAAGCAATGAACCGGCTTTCAATAAAAGCGATTCCCGTAATCAATTCCATACTAAGAAATATCCTCCAAGTAATAATGAAGATTTTTTAGATTCCAGTCCACTGGACAAATCAAAAAGAAGAAAACCAGACGAGCAGGTCGTAGGAGAAGCAGAGGAAGGAAGAACCCGTTTTCAAAAATCTACTCATCAGAAAGGGCAGAAACCGGTGCAGGACAGCACCAAGAGGACTCTGCCCAAACCACAGTGGTAAATATCTCTCAACATCAATTGTCTCATACACAATTACAATTATTATCAAAAGGGTTGTCATTTTGCCCTAATCAGCATATTGATTGGTTTCAATTAGAGTTGGATATTTACAGTTTTGTTAGAGCTGTTAAATTGAAGGTTTGGTTTGAAACACAACCGGTTAATCCAGTAATACAGGATACCCTTCCGATACTATCACTTAAAAAACTGGGGTTATTTAATAAGAGTGTGTTCCAACCTCCTATAACATCACATGCGATAGAAACCTTTAGAGAACTAGTACAGAAAGATATTGCTTTACTTAGGTCTCAAACGAGTGAATTGAGCTTTAAACAGCCTAATATGACTACTCTGGATATGGTGGCATTAGATGAGTTGATCCATAACCATGATCTCACTATAAAACCTGCTGATAAGGGTGGAGCAATCGTGGTTATGGATTCAGATATGTACTTGAGAGAATGCTATAGACAACTAGCAGATACCAATGTATATAGAGTACTAAAAAATGATCCTAGACATGATATTTCAAAAAGAATTACTTCACTTATTAAAATAGCTCTAGATGAAGATGTAATTGATCAAATGCTACATAAATTTCTCACTGTTGAATTTCCTGTCACTCCTTGCTTATATATATTACCAAAAATCCACAAAGATTTAATGAACCCACCAGGTCGCCCTATTGTATCTGGCAGGGGTTCATTAACAAGTAACATCTCTATCTTTGTGGACAAAGTGCTGAGAAATTTTGCTATTAACTCCAAATCTTATATTAGAGACACCACTGATTTTCTACAAAAATTAAAATCTATAAAACTACCAGAGGGGTCCATTTTGGTCTCCTTTGATGTCACATCTCTTTATACCTCGATTGATCACAACAAGGGTCTTGATGCTGTACGACGTAAATTATTGACTTCTGACTATGACAATGCTACTTGTGAGTTTATTATTTCATTAGTGGAACTTATTTTGACATCTAACTATTTCATATTTAAAGAGAGTTATTATATACAGGTGAAAGGAACGGCCATGGGGTCTAACATGGCTCCCACGTACGCCAACATTTTCATGGACAACATTGAGGAGGTGTCGGTCTATGTATCCCACCACTTCTCACATGTTTTGAAGTGGTGGCGTTACATAGATGACATCTTCCTCATTTGGACTGACACTGTTACTACATTAATGGATTTTCACAGGTTTCTTAATTCAATAGATGATGAGATTCAATTTACGATGAAACATTCTATGGATAATATCCAATTCTTGGATGTTACTGTATCTATTGTGAACAATATAATCAGAACTAAAATGTACACGAAAGAGACCGATAGGAACACTCTGCTACGATTTGATAGTTGCCATCCGAGAAATATGGTAAGGTCTTTGCCGTATAGCCAAATGATTAGGGCCAAACGTAATACCGACAGACAGGAGGATCTTGATATATCTTTAGACACTATGGTTAGCAACTTTTTACAAAGAGGTTACCCCAAAACATTGCTGTGGACACATAGAAAAAAGATTGATAATGTAGCGAGGGACAGTTTATTGCAGTCTAAAAAACCGTCAACGCATGGAAAACGGAAACGTATTCCATTTATCTCTACTTATAATGATAGGAGTGGAGACATTTCCAAAATTATGAATAGACATTGGCCAATTATCAGCAATAGTTTTGGACACATTGATGTATTGAATAATAATCCACTTATGTCTTATAGACGCCCACAAAATCTTCGAGATAGACTGGTGAAAACCAGAATGCCAGATCATAAGAAAACGATACAACCTATTTTTAAACCACTAAAACCTGGCAATATTCCATGTTACAGATGTGTCAATTGTGCTTTGATGTGCAAAGGGGAATTTTTTAGACATCCGTTGACTGGACAACAGTTTAAAATTAAACACAATTTCACCTGTGATTCAGAGTGGGTCATATATGTGCTATGGTGTCCTTGTGGCCTCCTATATGTGGGTGAAACCACCTGTTCCTTTAAAACTCGTCTAAACAATCACCGTTTCTCTATACGTAAAAAGAAACTTGATTTACCTGTGGCTAAACATTTTTCGGAACATGGTCACAATGAAAGGGATCTAACATTTATGATTCTGGACCATGTTCCTCCATTACAGTTTGGCGGTGATCGCCATCTGGTTTTACACAAAAAAGAATTAAGATGGATATTTTTACTGAACACCTTAAAACCTTGTGGTCTTAATGTAGAATTTGTTGTAGATAGAATTGCCTTATGAGCTCCGCCCCTTTGTGTTCTCTTGATGTTCTCTTCAGTAAGATGATTGTTGACACATTAATATCAATATCTATATCTCATATTTACTGTCAATGTCTTATAAATACTAAAAACAATTATGTTTTGTATTTTTTTTAGATTGGAATACCACTCCCAACAGAACTTCGGAACTTCTTTAATTATTTTTCAATGGTGTTGTACTGTGATATTTGACGGGGCTATGTTCAATGCATCAAGTCTTATTGCATCAATAAAATATATTTATTATTTGAATTGTTTCTAGTCTCCTATTAGGTTTCAAAGTGATAGAGAGATATTAAAATTGAGAGGGATTCTCATGCATTTTTTTTGTCTTATGATATATCATATCACTAGTGTGATAATATGGGTCCGTTACACGTATGAGGATAATGTGACATCCTGGACACGTGAAGACGTGTCTATGTGGTCCCATAACTCTGGGAACAAGATCGTTCTGAGTACTTGGTTGTATACAGAGGTCTTTGAACCCACGTGTGGATCGTCTTTAAAAGCCGACATTAAGCTACTTTTAGATATTCCTAATATCTCCATCACTTACTATAGGGAGCATTTACTAATATATCTGTATTTTTTACATTCATGACTTTTTGACTGACATAGCTGGGTCAAATGATATCTATAATAATGTTACAGCAGTTGCTTAGCAACTCATGATGCCATGATACACGGGGCGGCTCAGTGGAACGCATTGACACGCATTACATCATATGGATGCGACCTATGCTCTCTGCTGCGGAGTGATGAACTACTTCCGCCTCGGGGGATTACACTGATGTGTCAAATTTCAATTACCACGAGGGATGCAGCAGAGTGCTGCAACACACTTGAATGGAGTAGTTGAGTCTGAAGTTCTGATTGGTGAGTGACGATATACCAATATATTTTACACCACTGCTGCATAAATGATTATAATGTAATCAGTTGTTTTTAATGTTTTTGTTATTATGTATTGTTAATCACGATGTCACATACACACTTCTGTATTTTCTGTATCATGTCTATGTTTATGATGATACCGTACACAATTTATGATGTTTGTTTTCATACACTTTGCATTTGATTGTTTTATAATGAGACTAATTATGTAAAAGAGTCTCAAACATATAAAAACTTGCTGAATAGATGTGTCACTAGGCTTGATAAAGATCCTATTGTAGGATTGAAACGTTGCTGTTATTTTGGATTGAATAAACCACCATTTTTTTCATGTTGGAGTGCTGCAAATTTTCTTTTGCTATATATATATATATATATATATATATATATACATACACACACATATATGCACTGCACAGAATTCTCTGCTCTAAAATTTCCCTTTCACAACAAAAATAAAAAGAAACAAATAAAAATGTTTTCGAATGGGAATATTCCGCTTCTGTACCTTTTATCTGACGCATGACTCTAATAGTCCAATGCTAAGGCTGGTCTAGAACTTTACATAAAACTTAACCTCAGTATTTAATATTCCCACAACACTTCTTAAATACAGTTATTAAACAAACTAACTTTGGGATAACATCTGGAGAACAGCTGATATCTTATTGTACAAACATCAGGTCAATACTTGGGATAACATTGTTCCCCCGTCACTTACACACAACATCTGCAGTGGGGAAGATACAGGCCGGGCTTCAGGCCCCCCTGAGAACAGGTCAACACACACGATCACATTGTCATACACTTCTACCTCGGGTAGTTGTATGTTCTGCAGTCGCTGGAACTGGTAATCTGGCCGGGCTGCACTTTTCACAGGTACCTTTGCTGTTTTACCTATGTCATGCCGTATGCACATCATGCCGGCTGCTTCAAACCTAGTGGTGGCATTATTGTATCCAGGGACAAGCCAATTTACTGACACCTGGCTGCACATACCCTTGTTGTCAGGTCTGTCTTCTCTCGCTCTCTCAATTGGCTTACCCGATGATCCAATAAAGTTCCTACTACCAATGGGCCCATAATTGTGGGCGATGCCAAAAGCGTACCTAGAGTCAGTGTAAATGTCGGCCGTCTTACCTTTTGCCAGGTTACAAGCCTCAGCGAGCACCTCCAGCTCCGCTCCTTGAGATGAACAAGAAGGTGAGAGTGGTTTCTGGGTAATTTACCTGGTGCCTCGTATCCTGTCTTGTACATACTGTATAATAAAATCTCTTTATTACAAATTTACATTAGAAACCCATGTCGCATATAGATAGAACATCTCAAAGGGGTGGCGTCTTCATCCTCTAAAATAAAACCAAATGTTATACACTTCTCCACACTCATCTGATAATCCAGAACACTTTGAGAATCTCACTTTTATCAGGTTCTGCAAATACTTGATTAATACAAAGACAAATAAAAAATAAAAGAAATTCCTAAAAACTTTACATCAAATTAACAATGTCCAGACAATTTTTGTTTTGCCTTCTCCCCCATCTAAATCCATAAAGACTCGTGTGGGTGACGTCACCTCTGCCTCCTGTGTAAATTTGCTGGAGGGGGATGGTCTTTTACACAATACCTCATATTGGATGGAGACTACATCACAGCTTACCCAGTGCCATATTTACTGTTCTGGAAAGATCTGGAACCATCTACACAGAAAAACCTCAACATTTAGGTTACTCTCATACACATTTAATCTGGATTACTCATTGGGGTCTCTTACACATTTTTAGATCTCCTGAAACCAAATTAATTAATTCAAAACAAACCAAAATTGTACCTGATCAGTCCCTTCACCATTCCCCCCTTTGTGGACTCTGCGAAAGTAATGTAGCAGAGTTCAAAACTACATCTCAACATAACAAAGTCGGACACTAGTTGAACCCCCTGTATTGTACAACAGCCTGAAACAAAAATGACTTTTTCCTGACGAAAATACATTTTATCTTTACAATGACATAACTCATGTGTGAAATCATTATAATGTGAAAATATTATACCTGATAACATTAATTACTGCAAACCAATAAACTGTATATAAAAATAGGGAACGGTAGGGGCACATACATTTTCAAACCCCCCCCCCCCCCGTGTCTCACAGTATCTATAGCTTAATACATCTGAATTTACATCAAAACACATGAAATCTGATCACATCACAACACATAAATATCGTAACTTTTATAAACAACAGCGCATGCGCAAAGAGAAGAAATTAATTTAGGTTTGTAGACATCACTGATATATATATCTCTCTCAGCAGTGCATACTGAAATCCTTTGTCTCATCAGCCCTGCAGACTGCAGCCAGTCAGCCCCCCTCCTCCTCCCAAACACAGCATACTACAGGGGGGAGGCGGGGGGGGGGGGGTCATACACTCACAGCTTCTAACAGCGTCTAGTCTCACAATCTTAACACTTTCAATGCCGGCAAAACAACATACGTATCTGCAATCATTCATCACACCATTGTATAGGAATTATCTATATTCAAAACATCAACCACATAATCTGTAACAGTATCCAATCTGTCGGCCACCATCTCTATATTATGATGACGTGTTGCTTCATCAGTGAACAGCGTCTAGCATGGAACCTAAAAATAGGAAAGACACTAAAAATGACAAAATTAACAAGGGATTATTTCATACTGATTTGGTTGGGCCGGGCGTGGCCACATCAGGGGTGGGTGGTGGGGGCAGCCTCTCCCATTGGAAACACAGTGCGCAGCTGTGAGGGGGGGGGGGTTCCCACCCACAATGAGTACACACTCAACATGAGGTACGGACACCATTACCGGGCGTCGGCTGGTCCTGTGTTTTCTAATACCTATAACATACAATACCTTTCTTATTCCTAACTTCCATTCACTTCACCAAATCATGAATAGGATCGGGTGATACTGATGATTTGAATATGGACCATAAACCATCCATTCTAACAGTCTATATTATACACGTAATTTATATAACAATCTTCGGTCTATAACTCTCTGACATGGTTAATATATATATATATATATTACCCACGACTTATCACACAACTTAACAGGTTGTTTTTTTTGTTTTTTTTTCATACACCCCGCGTATGCCTTATCACACGACTTATCAGTGTTTTTTGTTTTTTTTTCAGTTTATACACCCCGCGTATGCCTTATCACACGACTTATCAGTGTTTTGCATTGCACCACGCGTGCACCTGTCTCACGTCTTATCACACGTCTTATCAGTGCATCATTGCACCCCGTGTGCCCGCGTATAGGACAGGTTATAATACTATCCACTACTTATCACACATCTATATTGTGTCCGCGTATTTTCTATCTAGTCCCTAATTACCCAGACGATGGTTAGTCGAGCGCGACTAAGGTCTCACAGGTTTTTTTGACCTCACAGCGGAAAATATCACCTCTGTCGCCTGAGATAATCCAGGAAATCAACAAAAGGGTTCTACAGATCGCCACAAGACTGTCCACTAACAGAGATAAGTCGAAGATTCATAAAATTAACTCGCTTACCGTGTAGCGGAGGTGATCAAATTCCTTCAGTGGGCAACTTTGAGTCCTCTGTTTCACCCTGTGATTGTCGATTGTCCGGATTTTGATATTTCCTCGAGTGAGGCCCCACGTTCGGGCGCCAAATGTCAAGTCCGTATTTCACACCGAATAACCACCTCTGTAAATTGAAAGCTGAAGGCATGCCTGGAAGAAGTAAACCATCCAAATATGTTTGGTACACAGCTTCCCTCTCTCAGCCAGGAGGAAGACTGAAAACTTTTTATTCAGAACAAAGAAACACAGAAAGAGACACATGCCTCCTCCCCAGAGATGTGGGAGTGCCCAAGCCCCCACCAGTTTCTCAGACTCACTCTTCTTGCATTCCAGGGGGCGGTGTCTTCCATAGGTGTGTCCGACATGAACAAAGAACTTGTTATATATGTCAGTATATTACACAAAGAACTGAAATGTATATACATATGTGTGAGGATAATATTTTTCAAACAATATACATAGTAATGATCCCTGACACCACTATTAGCAAATAAATCTTATCCCTTGTATAGTCATTTCTCCATACAGTGGCATAACTATAGGGGTCGCAGCTGCCACAATTTGCCGCGGCCCCTCGCACCACATCTATAAAATGTTACTATAGTACCTCCTGGGGCCTATGAAATAAACGACACGTGCCCCTGTTACTATAGTGACTGACAATATACTTATCCTCCTCGTTCCGAGCGCAGGGGAGATCCTGGCGTCTCTTCACGTCATGACGTCGCATCGCTGTGCGCAACATCCCGACTCTGGATGGAGTCAGGACCTCCGCTGCGGCCGGAGCTAAAGAGAAGGGTAAGTATACTATTACTGCCTGCTGGGGCCAATAGAAACTACAGTTCGTCACGCATAAAAGAAGCCGTCCCGCAGCGATATCAACTAAAAAATAAAAAAGTTATGGCTGTCAGAAAATGGCGACATTAAAACATGATTTTTTTAGAAAAGAGTATTTTTATTGTGGGAACGTAGTGAAACGTAAAAAAACGATATAAATTTGGTGTCGCTGTAATCGTATCGCCCCACAGAATAAAGTTAACATGTTGTTTATACTGCACGGTGAACACTGTAAAAAAAAACAAAGAAAAGTGCTAGAATTGCTGTTTTGTTGTTTCCTCATCTCCCAAAAAATGGAATACATAGTGATAAAAAAATCGCATGTACCCCAAAATGGAACCAATAAAAATTACAGCTCGTTCCACAAAAAACACGCCCTCACAGAGCTCAGAAAAATAACACGTTATGGCTCTCAAAACGCAATGATGCTAAATGACGACCCAGACTAATTTTTTAGGTCCAGTAGAATTTCACTAAATATCCCACATCGTCATTTGCTGGACCCCACAGGTGGACCCTGTAGATGCATCGGAGATGAGGAAACTTTAGGGCCTTGTGCTGCTTATAGGGCTAGTGAAGAAGTCAAAGATTAGGCAATACTGGAGCACAGATATTTTGCATAATACCCAATGAACCCGGCCTGTGTATAAAGGATTGGTTCAAAGCGTACCACACCAATCCATGGATTATTCATTCACCCCATTATTACATCATCCTATTATGCCCTGATGTACTCCGCCCAGCTAACATATACCCTGATGTACGCCGCCCAGCTTACATATACCCTGATGTACTCCGCCCAGCTTACATATACCCTGATGTACTCCGCCCAGTTTACATATGCCCTGATGTACTCCACCCAGCTTACATATACCCTGATGTACTCCGCCCAGCTTACATTTACCCTGATGTACTCCGCCCAGCTTACATATACAATGATGTACTCCGCCCAGCTTACATATACAATGATGTACTCCGCACAGCTTACATATGCCCTGATGTACTCCGCCCAGCTTACATATACCCTGATGTACTCCGCACAGCTTACATATACCCTGATGTACTCCTCACAGCTTGCATATAGCCTGATGTACCCGCACATATTACATATATCCTGATGTACTCTACAGTTTACATATATCCTGATGTACTCCGCGCATATTACATATACCCTGATGTGCTCCGCACAGCTTACATATACCCTGATGTACTCCGCCCAGTTTACATATATCCTGATGTACTCCGCCCAGCTTACATATACCCTGATGTACTCCGCCCAGTTTACATATGCCCTGATGTACTCCACCCAGCTTACATATACCCTGATGTACTCCGCCCAGCTTACATTTACCCTGATGTACTCCGCCCAGCTTACATATACAATGATGTACTCCGCCCAGCTTACATATACAATGATGTACTCCGCACAGCTTACATATGCCCTGATGTACTCCGCCCAGCTTACATATACCCTGATGTACTCCGCACAGCTTACATATACCCTGATGTACTCCGCACAGCTTGCATATAGCCTGATGTACCCGCACATATTACATATATCCTGATGTACTCTACAGTTTACATATATCCTGATGTACTCCGCGCATATTACATATACCCTGATGTACTCCGCACAGCTTACATATACCCTGATGTACTCCGCCCAGTTTACATATATCCTGATGCACTCCACCCAGCTAACATATACCCTGATGTACTCCGCACAGCTTACATATATCCTGATGCACTCCACCCAGCTAACATATACCCTGATGTACTCCGCACAGCTTACATATGCCCTGATGTACTCCACAGTTTACATATATCCTGATGTACTACGCACAGCTTACATATATCCTGATGTACTCCGCGCATATTACATATACCCTGATGTACTCCGCCCAGCTTACATATACCCTGATGTACTCCGCACAGCTTACATATACCCTGATGTACTCCGCCCAGCTTACATATACCCTGGTGTACTCCGCCCAGCTTACATATGCCCTGATGTACTCCGCCCAGCTTACATATACCCTGATGTACTTCGCCCAGCTTACATATACCCGGATGTTCTCCGCCCAGCTTACATATGCCATGATGTACTTCGCCCAGCTTACATATACCCTGATGTACTCCGCCCAGCTTAAATATGCCCTGATGTACTCCGCCCGGCTTACATATACTCTGATGTACTCCGCCCAGCTTACATATGCCCTGATGTACTCCGCCCAGTTTACATATATTCTGATGTACTCCACCCAGATTACATATACCCTGATGTACTCCGCCCAGCTTACATATATAATTGTCACGGACACAGGGTATGTGGACCCACTAGGCCGCACCGCCGTAGCGGGGAGGCAGCTGACCAGGTCACAGTCTATGCGGAAGTCAATGGCAGACAGTAATGCTTTGGGTACCTGAAATAGTCCCGGCGGTGGCTGTGGCTACAGCACGGATGGAGGCAGATGCGGCAGGTGGCGCCAGACGTGGCGGGCAGTATCCGATGAAGCGGAAGACACTTGGCGTGGCAGATGACACTTGGCGTGGCAGATGACACTTGGCGTGGCAGAAGACACTTGGCGTGGCAGAAGACACTTGGCGTGGCAGATGACACTTGGCGTGGCAGAAGACACTTGACGCTGGTAGGCACAGGAACTGGATACGGGATACGGAATACAGGAGCAAGGTACACTGGGAGGCTGGAAGACACTGGGAGACCATAAGCAAGACGAACAACGGGAAAACTAACTGGCAAAGGGCAAGAGGGCAGAGCCCTTTTTATAGCCTGGGCCAGATTACAGCTTTTTACAAAAACGCGCGCACTGGCCCTTTAAGGCCGTGCACCCGCCGGAGACACTCGGAATCCGGAAGAGAGTGCCGGCGCCTGACTGGGTGACGACGCTGCAGTCAGGTAAGCTGTCCATGGCCACGGCCGTCGGGGTTAACGACCGATCGACGGGCCGTGGCCATAGACGGTACAGCATCCCCCCTCTTACGCCCCCTCTTCTTGGGACCAGAGCGAGAGAGAAACTTCCTCACAAGAACAGGGGCATCGATGTTCTCCTCTGGCTCCCAAGACCTCTCTTCTGGGCCGAACCCCCTCCAGTCCACCAAATAAAATGTCCTTCCTCCCACCTTCTTGGTAGCCAGAATCTCCTTTACCTCGAAAGTCCCAGATGGACCGGCAGGAACCACTGTGGTACTAGGAGTCCTGGAGTAGCGGTTCAGGACCACCGGTTTTAGCAGGGAGACGTGAAAGGAGTTAGGAATCCTGAGAGTGGGGGGGAGCCGCAGCTTGTAGGATACCGGGTTAATTTGTAGCAGGACTTCAAAGGGACCAAGGAACCTCGGGGCAAATTTGCATGACGGCACCTTCAGCCGGATATTCCTAGAGGACAGTCAGACTTTAGTCCCTGGAAGGAACTGCGGAGGAACCCGTCTTCTTGTATCTGCCTTTCTCTTCATGTGGTCCACCACCAAGAGGATAGAAGATCGGGTCTGTTGCCATATCTGTAGAAAGTCCCTGAAGGTGGAGTCGGCTGCAGGCACCTGGGACATTGTAGAAACAGGAAGAGGTATACGAGGATGTTGGCCGTAGACGACGAAAAATGGACTGGATGTGGTCGACTCACTGGTGTGGTTGTTATAGGAAAACTCTGCCCACGGGAGCAACTGCACCCAATCATCATGGCGCCTGGACACAAAGTGACGTAGGTAGTTCTCCATAACCTGGTTAACTCTCTCGACTTGCCCGTTGGACTGGGGATGATAAGCCGAAGAGAAGTCCAATTTCACACCAAGGAGCCCGCAGAGTGCTCTCCAAAACTTCGAGGTGAACTGGATACCTCTGTCCGAGACAATATGCAGGGGCAATCCATGCAGATGGAAGATGTGCTGTATGAAGAGATCAGCCAACCGCGTAGCAGACGGCAGAGCGGTCAACGGGATGAAGTGAGCCATCTTGGAAAATCGATCCACCACCACCCAGATCACACTGCAACTCGCAGAAGGGGGAAGATCCGTGACGAAGTCCATAGCAACATGTTGCCACGGGGCAACGGGCACAGGCAGTGGTTGGAGCAGGCCCGCAGGTCTGGAGTGAGCAACTTTATTTGCTGCACAGACTGTGCAAGAGGAGACAAAGTCCATGACATCTATGGGCAGCGTGGGCCACCAGAACTGACGGGTGATTAAATCTTGGGTCTTACGAGCACCCGCGTGACCTGCCAGCTTAGAGCTGTGACCCCAGCAAAGAATTCTTCCTCGGTCAACCAGATGCACAAAAGTCCTACCCAGAGGAATGTCTCTGACTTGCAGGGGATTCACAGAGAAGATACAGGATGGGTCAATGATATTTTGTGGAGATTCCATGGAGTCCTCGGTTTCGAAAGATCTAGACAAGGCATCGGCCCTCACAGTCTTGTCGGCGGGACGGTAGTGGAGTTCGAACCGGAACCGAGCAAAGAACAACGACCACCTGGCTTGACGAGGATTCAGCCGCTGGGCCGTCTATAGGTAGGTCAAATTCTTGTGATCCGTGAAGATCAGGATAGGGTGAACCGTGCCTTCCAGTAGGTGTCTCCACTCCTGCAGAGCCAGTTTGATGGCCAGTAACTCCCGGTCCCTAATCGAGTAGTTACGCTCTGCGGGAGAAAACAGCTTGGAATAATAGCCGCATACCACGGCCTTGCCTTTCGGTCTTTTCTGGAACAACAGTGCACCAGCACCCACCGAGGAGGCGTCCACCTCTAACGAAAACTGTAAGGATACGTCCGGATGGTGCAGAATGGAGGCAGATGTGAAGGCTTTCTTTAAGGATTCAAATGCGGCTTCAGCCTCCGGAGTCCACATCTTGGCATTTATACCTTTCTTAGTGAGGGTGGAGATAGGTGCTGTCAAAGATGAGAAGTTGGGGGATGAAGAGTCGGTAAAAGTTGGTGAATCCTAGAAAGCGTTGCATGGCCCTTAAGCCTTGGGGGCGTGGCCACTCCAGGACGGCCTTTACCTTCTGGGGATCCATCTTGAGACCCTGATCTGAGATAATATAGCCCAGGAAGGATAGAGACTTCTTCTCGAACACACACTTCTCCAATTTGGCGTAAAGTCGATTCTCTCTTAGACGGAGCAACACCTGGCGGACATGACTTTGATGAGTTACTGGGTCTGGGGAAAAAATCAGAATGTCATCGAGATACACCACAACACAAACATACAGGAGATCACGAAAAATTTCATTGACAAATTCTTGGAATACTGCGGGAGCGTTACACAGGCCGAAGGGCATGACTAAGTATTCGTAATGCCCATCACGAGTATTAAAGGCAGTCTTCCACTCGTCACCTCGACGAATCCGGATCAGATTATAGGCCCTCCGCAGGTCCAGTTTAGAAAAACTTTTTGCCCCCCGTATGCGATCAAACAGTTCAGAAATTAAAGGCAGAGGATACCTGTTCTTCACCGTGATCTGGTTTAGGCCTCGGTAGTCGATGCAAGGTCGTAATGATCCATCTTTCTTTTTAACAAAGAAGAACCCTGCTCCGGCCGGGGATGAAGATTTACGAATGAAACCCCTCTCCAGGTTCTCCTTGATGTAAGCCGACATGGACTGGGTCTCTGGCAAGGAGAGAGGATACACTCTACTACGAGGGGGAGACGATTCCGGGACCAGGTTGATTGGGCAGTCATATGCCCGGTGTGGCGGCAAGGTCTCGGCCTCCTTTTTATTGAAGACATCGCCGAACATGGAGAAACAGAGGGGCAAACCTGCCAACGACTGAAGAGGAGCGGGCTGTGGCGACTGGATGTGACTCAGACAGCGGTGAAGACACTTCAGGCCCCACTGGAGAACCTCTCCAGAGTTCCAATCCAGGACGGGGGCGTGCAGACGAAGCCAAGGCAACCCCAGCAGCACGGGGTTGACGGCCTTGGACAGGACGAACAGAGAGATGATCTCAGCATGAAGGGCTCCCACTTGGAGTTTCAACGGCTTGGTTATGGACACAACTGGGTCTGGTAATGGCAGTCCATCCACCGAGGCAACGATCAACGGCCGTTCAAGCAGGATAGTGGGCAACTGTAGGAGATCCACAAGATCCTGGCAGATGAAGTTGGCTGCAGAGCCGGAGTCCAGATATGCGGAGACCTGATGAGACCTCTCGCCTGCAATGATGGTTACAGGGATAAATAGTTTGGAGGAGAGTTCTTGCTTCAATGTGTTGACGCCCAGGGTTGTCCCTCCAACCAAGCCTAGGCGCTGGGGTTTTTTGGCTTGTGAGGACACAGACGCACGACGTGGCCAGCGAGGCCGCAATATAAGCACAGTCCAGAGGTGCGCCTGCGCTGTTTCTCCTGGACCGATAATTTTAGTCGGTCAACTTACATCGGAACCTCGGGCAAAGCGGTAGAAGCAGGCAAGAGGGGTTGCTGAAAGTTGGGCGCCAGTCTAGGGCGCCGGCGCTCCTGACGAACCTCGTGGGATCTCTCCCTCAGCCTTATGTCAACCCGAGTGGCAAGCAGAATTAAGTCGTCCAACGCGGGAGGCAGGTCTCGAGCAGCCAGTTCGTCCTTGATCTCGGGCGACAGGCCATGCCAATAGGATGCCACAAATGCCTCATTGTTCCAGGATAGGTCTCCTGCCAGGGTCCGGAAATGAATAGTATACTCACCCATGGAGTTGTCCTCTTGGCGAAGGTTGAAGGTGGCGGTGGCGGCTGATGAGACTAGCCCTGGCTCCTCAAAAACGGTTCGGAAAATCCGTGCGAACTCCTGGAAGTCTCGGGTCTCGGATCCCTGACGTTCCCAGATAGGGTTAGCCCATGCCAGGGCCTTGCCGGTCAGGAGGGAGATGATAAATGCGATCTTGGATCCATCTGACGGAAATGCCAGAGAGTGCAGGGTAAAATTAATGTAGCATTGGTTCAGGAACCCCCGACAAGCACTGGCGTCTCCATCGAACCGAGAGGGCAATGGCATGGAGAAACTAGGGTCCGTACAGGAACTGCCAGGAGGAGCAACAGGAGGTTCGGTTTGAGGAACTTGCATAGAAGCAGGAATGGAGGCAACTAGCGTCCCTAGCTGCTTCGCCATAGAGTCCACGGCCACGAGGAGCTGGTCCTGCCTAGCTCGGAGATCCAGCAGATCCGCCTGCATGGCTTGGGAGGGTGACAAGCCCTTGAATTGGCCAGCGGGGTCCATGGCCAGAGCGTACTGTCACAGACACAGGGTATGTGGACCCACTAGGCCGCACCGCCGTAGCGGGGAGGCAGCTGACCAGGTCACAGTCTATGCGGAAGTCAATGGCAGACAGTAATGCTTTGGGTACCTGAAATAGTCCCGGCGGTGGCTGTGGCTACAGCACGGATGGAGGCAGATGCGGTAGGTGGTGCCAGACGTGGCGGGCAGTATCCGATGAAGCGGAAGACACTTGGCGTGGCAGATGACACTTGGCGTGGCAGATGACACTTGGCGTGGCAGAAGACACTTGGCGTGGCAGAAGACACTTGGCGTGGCAGATGACACTTGGCGTGGCAGAAGACACTTGACACTGGTAGGCACAGGAACTGGATACGGGATACGGAATACAGGAGCAAGGTACACTGGGAGGCTGGAAGACACTGGGAGACCATAAGCAAGACGAACAATGGGAAAACTAACAACGCTCTGGCAAAGGGCAAGAGGGCAGAGCCCTTTTTATAGCCCAGGGCATCCTGGGCCAGATTACAGCTTTTTACAAAAACGCGCGCACTGGCCCTTTAAGGCCGTGCACGCGCGGGCGCGCGCACCCGCCGGAGACACTCAGAATCTAGAAGAGAGTGCCGGCGCCTGACTGGGGGACGACGCTGGAGGCAGGTAAGCTGTCCATGGCCACGGCCGTCGGGGTTAACGACCGATCGACGGGCTGTGGCCATAGACGTTACAATAATGATGTACTCCGCCCAGTTTACATATGCCCTGATGTACTCCGCCCAGCTTACATATACCCTGATGTACTCCGCCCAGCTTACATATACACTGATGTACTCCGCCCAGCTTACATATACAATGATGTACTCCGCCCAGCTTACATATACAATGATGTACTCCGCACAGCTTACATATGCCCTGATGTACTCCGCCCAGCTTACATATACCCTGATGTACTCCGCACAGCTTACATATACCCTGATGTACTCCTCACAGCTTGCATATAGCCTGATGTACCCGCACATATTACATATACCCTGATGTACTCCAGTTTACATATATCCTGATGTACTACGCGCATATTACATATACCTTGATGTACTCCGCACAGCTTACATATACCCTGATGTACTCCACAGTTTACATATATCCTGATGTACTACACACAGCTTACATATATCCTGATGTACTCTGCGCATATTACATATACCCTGATGTACTCCGCCCAGCTTACATATACCCTGATGTACTCCGCACAGCTTACATATACCGATGTACTCCGCACAGCGGTTCGATGGAGACGCCAGTGCTTGTCGGGGGTTCCTGAACCAATGCTACATTAATTTTACCCTGCACTCTCTGGCATTTCCGTCAGATGGATCCAAGATCGCATTTATCATCTCCCTCCTGACCGGCAAGGCCCTGGCATGGGCTAACCCTATCTGGGAACGTCAGGGATCCGAGACCCGAGACTTCCAGGAGTTCGCACGGATTTTCCGAACCGTTTTTGAGGAGCCAGGGCTAGTCTCATCAGCCGCCACCGCCACCTTCAACCTTCGCCAAGAGGACAACTCCATGGGTGAGTATACTATTCATTTCCGGACCCTGGCAGGAGACCTATCCTGGAACAATGAGGCATTTGTGGCATCCTATTGGCATGGCCTGTCGCCCGAGATCAAGGACGAACTGGCTGCTCGAGACCTGCCTCCCGCGTTGGACGACTTAATTCTGCTTGCCACTCGGGTTGACATAAGGCTGAGGGAGAGATCCCACGAGGTTCGTCAGGAGCGCCGGCGCCCTAGACTGGCGCCCAACTTTCAGCAACCCCTCTTGCCTGCTTCTACCGCTTTGCCCGAGGTTCCGATGTAAGTTGACCGACTAAAATTATCGGTCCAGGAGAAACAGCGCAGGCGCACCTCTGGACTGTGCTTATATTGCGGCCTCGCTGGCCACGTCGTGCGTCTGTGTCCTCACAAGCCAAAAAACCCCAGCGCCTAGGCTTGGTTGGAGGGACAACCCTGGGCGTCAACACATTGAAGCAAGAACTCTCCTCCAAACTATTTATCCCTGTAACCATCATTGCAGGCGAGAGGTCTCATCAGGTCTCCGCATATCTGGACTCCGGCTCTGCAGCCAACTTCATCTGCCAGGATCTTGTGGATCTCCTACAGTTGCCCACTATCCTGCTTGAACGGCCGTTGATCGTTGCCTCGGTGGATGGACTGCCATTACCAGACCCAGTTGTGTCCATAACCAAGCCGTTGAAACTCCAAGTGGGAGCCCTTCATGCTGAGATCATCTCTCTGTTCGTCCTGTCCAAGGCCGTCAACCCCGTGCTGCTGGGGTTGCCTTGGCTTCGTCTGCACGCCCCCGTCCTGGATTGGAACTCTGGAGAGGTTCTCCAGTGGGGCCTGAAGTGTCTTCACCGCTGTCTGAGTCACATCCAGTCGCCACAGCCCGCTCCTCTTCAGTCGTTGGCAGGTTTGCCCCTCTGTTTCTCCATGTTCGGCGATGTCTTCAATAAAAAGGAGGCCGAGACCTTGCCGCCACACCGGGCATATGACTGCCCAATCAACCTGGTCCCGGAATCGTCTCCCCCTCGTAGTAGAGTGTATCCTCTCTCCTTGCCAGAGACCCAGTCCATGTCGGCTTACATCAAGGAGAACCTGGAGAGGGGTTTCATTCGTAAATCTTCATCCCCGGCCGGAGCAGGGTTCTTCTTTGTTAAAAAGAAAGATGGATCATTACGACCTTGCATCGACTACCGAGGCCTAAACCAGATCACGGTGAAGAACAGGTATCCTCTGCCTTTAATTTCTGAACTGTTTGATCGCATACGGGGGGCAAAAAGTTTTTCTAAACTGGACCTGCGGAGGGCCTATAATCTGATCCGGATTCGTCGAGGTGACGAGTGGAAGACTGCCTTTAATACTCGTGATGGGCATTACGAATACTTAGTCATGCCCTTCGGCCTGTGTAACGCTCCCGCAGTATTCCAAGAATTTGTCAATGAAATTTTTCGTGATCTCCTGTATGTTTGTGTTGTGGTGTATCTCGATGACATTCTGATTTTTTCCCCAGACCCAGTAACTCATCAAAGTCATGTCCGCCAGGTGTTGCTCCGTCTAAGAGAGAATCGACTTTACGCCAAATTGGAGAAGTGTGTGTTCGAGAAGAAGTCTCTATCCTTCCTGGGCTATATTATCTCAGATCAGGGTCTCAAGATGGATCCCCAGAAGGTAAAGGCCGTCCTGGAGTGGCCACGCCCCCAAGGCTTAAGGGCCATGCAACGCTTTCTAGGATTCACCAACTTTTACCGACTCTTCATCCCCCAACTTCTCATCTTTGACAGCACCTATCTCCACCCTCACTAAGAAAGGTATAAATGCCAAGATGTGGACTCCGGAGGCTGAAGCCGCATTTGAATCCTTAAAGAAAGCCTTCACATCTGCCTCCATTCTGCACCATCCGGACGTATCCTTACAGTTTTCGTTAGAGGTGGACGCCTCCTCGGTGGGTGCTGGTGCACTGTTGTTCCAGAAAAGACCGAAAGGCAAGGCCGTGGTATGCGGCTATTATTCCAAGCTGTTTTCTCCCGCAGAGCGTAACTACTCGATTAGGGACCGGGAGTTACTGGCCATCAAACTGGCTCTGCAGGAGTGGAGACACCTACTGGAAGGCACGGTTCACCCTATCCTGATCTTCACGGATCACAAGAATTTGACCTACCTATAGACGGCCCAGCGGCTGAATCCTCGTCAAGCCAGGTGGTCGTTGTTCTTTGCTCGGTTCCGGTTCGAACTCCACTACCGTCCCGCCGACAAGAATGTGAGGGCCGATGCCTTGTCTAGATCTTTCGAAACCGAGGACTCCATGGAATCTCCACAAAATATCATTGACCCATCCTGTATCTTCTCTGTGAATCCCCTGCAAGTCAGAGACATTCCTCTGGGTAGGACTTTTGTGCATCTGGTTGACCGAGGAAGAATTCTTTGCTGGGGTCACAGCTCTAAGCTGGCAGGTCACGCGGGTGCTCGTAAGACCCAAGATTTAATCACCCGTCAGTTCTGGTGGCCCACGCTGCCCATAGATGTCATGGACTTTGTCTCCTCTTGCACAGTCTGTGCAGCAAATAAAGTTGCTCACTCCAGACCTGCGGGCCTGCTCCAACCACTGCCTGTGCCCGTTGCCCCGTGGCAACATGTTGCTATGGACTTCGTCACGGATCTTCCCCCTTCTGCGAGTTGCAGTGTGATCTGGGTGGTGGTGGATCGATTTTCCAAGATGGCTCACTTCATCCCGTTGACCGCTCTGCCGTCTGCTACGCGGTTGGCTGATCTCTTCATACAGCACATCTTCCATCTGCATGGATTGCCCCTGCATATTGTCTCGGACAGAGGTATCCAGTTCACCTCGAAGTTTTGGAGAGCACTCTGCGGGCTCCTTGGTGTGAAATTGGACTTCTCTTCGGCTTATCATCCCCAGTCCAACGGGCAAGTCGAGAGAGTTAACCAGGTTATGGAGAACTACCTACGTCACTTTGTGTCCAGGCGCCATGATGATTGGGTGCAGTTGCTCCCGTGGGCAGAGTTTTCCTATAACAACCACACCAGTGAGTCGACCACATCCAGTCCATTTTTCGTCGTCTACGGCCAACATCCTCGTATACCTCTTCCTGTTTCTACAATGTCCCAGGTGCCTGCAGCCGACTCCACCTTCAGGGACTTTCTACAGATATGGCAACAGACCCGATCTTCTATCCTCTTGGTGGTGGACCACATGAAGAGAAAGGCAGATACAAGAAGACGGGTTCCTCCGCAGTTCCTTCCAGGGACTAAAGTCTGACTGTCCTCTAGGAATATCCGGCTGAAGGTGCCGTCATGCAAATTTGCCCCGAGGTTCCTTGGTCCCTTTGAAGTCCTGCTACAAATTAACCCGGTATCCTACAAGCTGCGGCTCCCCCCCACTCTCAGGATTCCTAACTCCTTTCACGTCTCCCTGCTAAAACCGGTGGTCCTGAACCGCTACTCCAGGACTCCTAGTACCACAGTGGTTCCTGCCGGTCCATCTGGGACTTTCGAGGTAAAGGAGATTCTGGCTACCAAGAAGGTGGGAGGAAGGACATTTTATTTGGTGGACTGGAGGGGGTTCGGCCCAGAAGAGAGGTCTTGGGAGCCAGAGGAGAACATCGATGCCCCTGTTCTTGTGAGGAAGTTTCTCTCTCGCTCTGGTCCCAAGAAGAGGGGGCGTAAGAGGGGGGATGCTGTACCGTCTATGGCCACGGCCCGTCGATCGGTCGTTAACCCCGACGGCCGTGGCCATGGACAGCTTACCTGACTGCAGCGTCGTCACCCAGTCAGGCGCCGGCACTCTCTTCCGGATTCCGAGTGTCTCCGGCGGGTGCACGGCCTTAAAGGGCCAGTGCGCGCGTTTTTGTAAAAAGCTGTAATCTGGCCCAGGCTATAAAAAGGGCTCTGCCCTCTTGCCCTTTGCCAGTTAGTTTTCCCGTTGTTCGTCTTGCTTATGGTCTCCCAGTGTCTTCCAGCCTCCCAGTGTACCTTGCTCCTGTATTCCGTATCCCGTATCCAGTTCCTGTGCCTACCAGCGTCAAGTGTCTTCTGCCACGCCAAGTGTCATCTGCCACGCCAAGTGTCTTCTGCCACGCCAAGTGTCTTCTGCCACGCCAAGTGTCATCTGCCACGCCAAGTGTCATCTGCCACGCCAAGTGTCTTCCGCTTCATCGGATACTGCCCGCCACGTCTGGCGCCACCTGCCGCATCTGCCTCCATCCGTGCTGTAGCCACAGCCACCGCCGGGACTATTTCAGGTACCCAAAGCATTACTGTCTGCCATTGACTTCCGCATAGACTGTGACCTGGTCAGCTGCCTCCCCGCTACGGCGGTGCGGCCTAGTGGGTCCACATACCCTGTGTCCGTGACAATTATATATGTAAGCTGGGCGGAGTACATCAGGGTATATGTAATCTGGGTGGAGTACATCAGAATATATGTAAACTGGGCGGAGTACATCAGGGCATATGTAAGCTGGGCGGAGTACATCAGAGTATATGTAAGCCGGGCGGAGTACATCAGGGCATATTTAAGCTGGGCGGAGTACATCAGGGTATATGTAAGCTGGGCGAAGTACATCATGGCATATGTAAGCTGGGCGGAGAACATCCGGGTATATGTAAGCTGGGCGAAGTACATCAGGGTATATGTAAGCTGGGCGGAGTACATCAGGGCATATGTAAGCTGGGCGGAGTACACCAGGGTATATGTAAGCTGGGCGGAGTACATCAGGGTATATGTAAGCTGTGCGGAGTACATCAGGGTATATGTAAGCTGGGCGGAGTACATCAGGGTATATGTAATATGCGCGGAGTACATCAGGATATATGTAAGCTGTGCGTAGTACATCAGGATATATGTAAACTGTGGAGTACATCAGGGCATATGTAAGCTGTGCGGAGTACATCAGGGTATATGTTAGCTGGGTGGAGTGCATCAGGATATATGTAAGCTGTGCGGAGTACATCAGGGTATATGTTAGCTGGGTGGAGTGCATCAGGATATATGTAAACTGGGCGGAGTACATCAGGGTATATGTAAGCTGTGCGGAGTACATCAGGGTATATGTAATATGCGCGGAGTACATCAGGATATATGTAAACTGTAGAGTACATCAGGATATATGTAATATGTGCGGGTACATCAGGCTATATGCAAGCTGTGCGGAGTACATCAGGGTATATGTAAGCTGTGCGGAGTACATCAGGGTATATGTAAGCTGGGCGGAGTACATCAGGGCATATGTAAGCTGTGCGGAGTACATCATTGTATATGTAAGCTGGGCGGAGTACATCATTGTATATGTAAGCTGGGCGGAGTACATCAGGGTAAATGTAAGCTGGGCGGAGTACATCAGGGTATATGTAAGCTGGGTGGAGTACATCAGGGCATATGTAAACTGGGCGGAGTACATCAGGGTATATGTAAGCTGGGCGGAGTACATCAGGATATATGTAAACTGGGCGGAGTACATCAGGGTATATGTAAGCTGTGCGGAGCACATCAGGGTATATGTAATATGCGCGGAGTACATCAGGATATATGTAAACTGTAGAGTACATCAGGATATATGTAATATGTGCGGGTACATCAGGCTATATGCAAGCTGTGAGGAGTACATCAGGGTATATGTAAGCTGTGCGGAGTACATCAGGGTATATGTAAGCTGGGCGGAGTACATCAGGGCATATGTAAGCTGTGCGGAGTACATCATTGTATATGTAAGCTGGGCGGAGTACATCATTGTATATGTAAGCTGGGCGGAGTACATCAGGGTAAATGTAAGCTGGGCGGAGTACATCAGGGTATATGTAAGCTGGGTGGAGTACATCAGGGCATATGTAAACTGGGCGGAGTACATCAGGGTATATGTAAGCTGGGCGGAGTACATCAGGGTATATGTAAGCTGGGCGGCGTACATCAGGGTATATGTTAGCTGGGCGGAGTACATCAGGGCATAATAGGATGATGTAATAATGGGGTGAATGAATAATCCATGGATTGGTGTGGTACGCTTTGAACCAATCCTTTATACACAGGCCGGGTTCATTGGGTATTATGCAAAATATCTGTGCTCCAGTATTGCCTAATCTTTGACTTCTTCACTAGCCCTATAAGCAGCACAAGGCCCTAAAGTTTCCTCATCTCCGATGCATCTACAGGGTCCACCTGTGGGGTCCAGCAAATGACGATGTGGGATATTTAGTGAAATTCTACTGGACCTAAAAAATTAGTCTGGGTCGTCATTTAGCATCATTGCGTTTTGAGAGCCATAACGTGTTATTTTTCTGAGCTCTGTGAGGGCGTGTTTTTTGTGGAACGAGCTGTAATTTTTATTGGTTCCATTTTGGGGTACATGCGATTTTTTTATCACTATGTATTCCATTTTTTGGGAGATGAGGAAACAACAAAACAGCAATTCTAGCACTTTTCTTTGTTTTTTTTTACAGTGTTCACCGTGCAGTATAAACAACATGTTAACTTTATTCTGTGGGGCGATACGATTACAGCGACACCAAATTTATATCGTTTTTTTACGTTTCACTACGTTCCCACAATAAAAATACTCTTTTCTAAAAAAATCATGTTTTAATGTCGCCATTTTCTGACAGCCATAACTTTTTTATTTTTTAGTTGATATCGCTGCGGGACGGCTTCTTTTATGCGTGACGAACTGTAGTTTCTATTGGCCCCAGCAGGCAGTAATAGTATACTTACCCTTCTCTTTAGCTCCGGCCGCAGCGGAGGTCCTGACTCCATCCAGAGTCGGGATGTTGCGCACAGCGATGCAACGTCATGACGTGAAGAGACGCCAGGATCTCCCCTGCGCTCGGAACGAGGAGGATAAGTATATTGTCAGTCACTATAGTAACAGGGGCACGTGTCGTTTATTTCATAGGCCCCAGGAGGTACTATAGTAACATTTTATAGATGTGGTGCGAGGGGCCGCGGCAAATTGTGGCAGCTGCGACCCCTATAGTTATGCCACTGTATGGAGAAATGACTATACAAGGGATAAGATTTATTTGCTAATAGTGGTGTCAGGGATCATTACTATGTATATTGTTTGAAAAATATTATCCTCACACATATGTATATACATTTCAGTTCTTTGTGTAATATACTGACATATATAACAAGTTCTTTGTTCATGTCGGACACACCTATGGAAGACACCGCCCCCTGGAATGCAAGAAGAGTGAGTCTGAGAAACTGGTGGGGGCTTGGGCACTCCCACATCTCTGGGGAGGAGGCATGTGTCTCTTTCTGTGTTTCTTTGTTCTGAATAAAAAGTTTTCAGTCTTCCTCCTGGCTGAGAGAGGGAAGCTGTGTACCAAACATATTTGGATGGTTTACTTCTTCCAGGCATGCCTTCAGCTTTCAATTTACAGAGGTGGTTATTCGGTGTGAAATACGGACTTGACATTTGGCGCCCGAACGTGGGGCCTCACTCGAGGAAATATCAAAATCCGGACAATCGACAATCACAGGGTGAAACAGAGGACTCAAAGTTGCCCACTGAAGGAAAATTTGATCACCTCCGCTACACGGTAAGCGAGTTAATTTTATGAATCTTCGACTTATCTCTGTTAGTGGACAGTCTTGTGGCGATCTGTAGAACCCTTTTGTTGATTTCCTGGATTATCTCAGGCGACAGAGGTGATATTTTCCGCTGTGAGGTCAAAAAAACCTGTGAGACCTTAGTCGCGCTCGACTAACCATCGTCTGGGTAATTAGGGACTAGATAGAAAATACGCGGACACAATATAGATGTGTGATAAGTAGTGGATAGTATTATAACCTGTCCTATACGCGGGCACACGGGGTGCAATGATGCACTGATAAGACGTGTGATAAGACGTGAGACAGGTGCACGCGTGGTGCAATGCAAAACACTGATAAGTCGTGTGATAAGGCATACGCGGGGTGTATAAACTGAAAAAAAAACAAAAAACACTGATAAGTCGTGTGATAAGGCATACGCGGGGTGTATGAAAAAAAAACAACCTGTTAAGTTGTGTGATAAGTCGTGGGTAATATATATATATATATATTAACCATGTCAGAGAGTTATAGACCGAAGATTGTTATATAAATTACGTGTATAATATAGACTGTTAGAATGGATGGTTTATGGTCCATATTCAAATCATCAGTATCACCCGATCCTATTCATGATTTGGTGAAGTGAATGGAAGTTAGGAATAAGAAAGGTATTGTATGTTATAGGTATTAGAAAACACAGGACCAGCCGACGCCCGGTAATGGTGTCCGTACCTCATGTTGAGTGTGTACTCATTGTGGGTGGGAACCCCCCCCCCCTCACAGCTGCGCACTGTGTTTCCAATGGGAGAGGCTGCCCCCACCACCCACCCCTGATGTGGCCACGCCCGGCCCAACCAAATCAGTATGAAATAATCCCTTGTTAATTTTGTCATTTTTAGTGTCTTTCCTATTTTTAGGTTCCATGCTAGACGCTGTTCACTGATGAAGCAACACGTCATCATAATATAGAGATGGTGGCCGACAGATTGGATACTGTTACAGATTATGTGGTTGATGTTTTGAATATAGATAATTCCTATACAATGGTGTGATGAATGATTGCAGATACGTATGTTGTTTTGCCGGCATTGAAAGTGTTAAGATTGTGAGACTAGACGCTGTTAGAAGCTGTGAGTGTATGACCCCCCCCCCCCCCCCGCCTCCCCCCTGTAGTATGCTGTGTTTGGGAGGAGGAGGGGGGCTGACTGGCTGCAGTCTGCAGGGCTGATGAGACAAAGGATTTCAGTATGCACTGCCGAGAGAGATATATATATCAGTGATGTCTACAAACCTAAATTAATTTCTTCTCTTTGCGCATGCGCTGTTGTTTATAAAAGTTACGATATTTATGTGTTGTGATGTGATCAGATTTCATGTGTTTTGATGTAAATTCAGATGTATTAAGCTATAGATACTGTGAGACACGGGGGGGGGGGGGGGGGGGGTTTGAAAATGTATGTGCCCCTACCGTTCCCTATTTTTATATACAGTTTATTGGTTTGCAGTAATTAATGTTATCAGGTATAATATTTTCACATTATAATGATTTCACACATGAGTTATGTCATTGTAAAGATAAAATGTATTTTCGTCAGGAAAAAGTCATTTTTGTTTCAGGCTGTTGTACAATACAGGGGGTTCAACTAGTGTCCGACTTTGTTATGTTGAGATGTAGTTTTGAACTCTGCTACATTACTTTCGCAGAGTCCACAAAGGGGGGAATGGTGAAGGGACTGATCAGGTACAATTTTGGTTTGTTTTGAATTAATTAATTTGGTTTCAGGAGATCTAAAAATGTGTAAGAGACCCCAATGAGTAATCCAGATTAAATGTGTATGAGAGTAACCTAAATGTTGAGGTTTTTCTGTGTAGATGGTTCCAGATCTTTCCAGAACAGTAAATATGGCACTGGGTAAGCTGTGATGTAGTCTCCATCCAATATGAGGTATTGTGTAAAAGACCATCCCCCTCCAGCAAATTTACACAGGAGGCAGAGGTGACGTCACCCACACGAGTCTTTATGGATTTAGATGGGGGAGAAGGCAAAACAAAAATTGTCTGGACATTGTTAATTTGATGTAAAGTTTTTAGGAATTTCTTTTATTTTTTATTTGTCTTTGTATTAATCAAGTATTTGCAGAACCTGATAAAAGTGAGATTCTTAAAGTGTTCTGGATTATCAGATGAGTGTGGAGAAGTGTATAACATTTGGTTTTATTTTAGAGGATGAAGACGCCACCCCTTTGAGATGTTCTATCTATATGCGACATGGGTTTCTAATGTAAATTTGTAATAAAGAGATTTTATTATACAGTATGTACAAGACAGGATACGAGGCACCAGGTAAATTACCCAGAAACCACTCTCACCTTCTTGTTCATCTCAAGGAGCGGAGCTGGAGGTGCTCGCTGAGGCTTGTAACCTGGCAAAAGGTAAGACGGCCGACATTTACACTGACTCTAGGTACGCTTTTGGCATCGCCCACAATTATGGGCCCATTGGTAGTAGGAACTTTATTGGATCATCGGGTAAGCCAATTGAGAGAGCGAGAGAAGACAGACCTGACAACAAGGGTATGTGCAGCCAGGTGTCAGTAAATTGGCTTGTCCCTGGATACAATAATGCCACCACTAGGTTTGAAGCAGCCGGCATGATGTGCGTACGGCATGACATAGGTAAAACAGCAAAGGTACCTGTGAAAAGTGCAGCCCGGCCAGATTACCAGTTCCAGCGACTGCAGAACATACAACTACCCGAGGTAGAAGTGTATGACAATGTGATCGTGTGTGTTGACCTGTTCTCAGGGGGGCCTGAAGCCCGGCCTGTATCTTCCCCACTGCAGATGTTGTGTGTAAGTGACGGGGGAACAATGTTATCCCAAGTATTGACCTGATGTTTGTACAATAAGATATCAGCTGTTCTCCAGATGTTATCCCAAAGTTAGTTTGTTTAATAACTGTATTTAAGAAGTGTTGTGGGAATATTAAATACTGAGGTTAAGTTTTATGTAAAGTTCTAGACCAGCCTTAGCATTGGACTATTAGAGTCATGCGTCAGATAAAAGGTACAGAAGCGGAATATTCCCATTCGAAAACATTTTTATTTGTTTCTTTTTATTTTTGTTGTGAAAGGGAAATTTTAGAGCAGAGAATTCCGTGCAGTGCATATATGTGTGTGTATGTATATATATATATATATATATATATATATATATATATATATATATATATATATATATATATATAAAGGAAAGAGAAATCAGTTTGTAGGTATCAGTTTTAGTTACTGACCAGTGTGAACGTTTAACATAAATCTGTCATTGTTTATGTTTTTCTTCAAGTTAATTATCTGATTAAGATCTATTACTGATTAGGCTATGAAAAGCTTGTTCTCCACACGAAGAGTCCAACTGGGAGCGAAAGGCGTGAGAACCAGATTCTAACAGAATGTGGACGGATAAGGGAATGTGAACCGGTAACACCCAAGGCACTCTTGATGGCTTTTGCATTGATGGTGTATGACCTCACATATGCCCTAAGACTGCAAGGATCGATTTGGTAAGATCTAATTGGTATGTCCCAGGTTTTACAGCTGTTGCTGCTAAATTCTGTTAGAGCTGTTTGATTTGCCTACAGAACAGTCCTGGCAGACCGGTGCCAACCTTATCATACCCGCCTCCCACAAAGAGAACCGACCTTGAGAGGCCTTCCCAGGTAGAACGAACCAGATTAGAGTAAGAAAAAATTGGTTTGAGACACTTGTCAAATAAACATGTGGAATCTGTGTATGTTTCTGTGAGGTGGAGATGTTCTAGGCAATCAGCTGAGATCAAGGTACAAATCCTGCTGAAAGAGTATCACCAAGTGCAAATGAAGTACCCAATAATTACACATCTTCTAGGTGCCATGTCCATTGTAACAGAGAAGTTTTTTTTTTTTCCTTATATAAAGGTGTTTGATGTCGTTTAAGGGCCTGACATTATTGTATGTACTTAGAACAACGTTTATAGTGTATGCGGATGATGTTATCACCAGATTAGTATTTATTTTAACAATTGACAAGAGTTGGGGGTCCCCAGCAAGTGCCAGTAAATATGAACTAAGAGACTTTTAATATGATGAACTCCATCACTGAGATGCGGCAGGCGCAGCCTGAGCCACTACAACGCGTTTATCATGAACAGACGGCAGTGTCACAATTCTAAGCGGCCGCCTAGACAAGTAACTTGCCAGAGAAAGAGTACAGATGCGGAGGGTTCGTGATAGTCACAATACAACTCCACTAATCCGCCTACGTGGGATCTCACCCCAGGCTCATAGCATGAGGTGCTATGTACAGCCTGATGACGTAAACTAAAGGAGACGGTGTCGGACAGATGAGAAGGACCAAACCAAGTCCTGATGACATCAGCAAAGATCAAAGTAAAGACCAAAGACCTGAGTGAATCCGTCAGCAGGATCAAGTATTTTGATAAGTAAAAGTGACTAGGAGGGGGTAATAATAACTCCCCCACTGGACACCAATGTAGTCTGACTCCACAATTGTGTGGGTTACCCTGAGGGTGACAGTCAGTGAATAGCAGAAGACAGGAGAAGAAGAAGACGATGGTGTACAGGACTGGCAATGAACTGATGGGACCCGAAACCTGAGGGTGATAGCATTATGATTATTAGTTGAGGCCCTATTGTTCATAATGTCTGAGGTTTATAATTATAATGTGTGTAAATATGCCACGGTGCTGCAAATTACAATCTGAGGAGTTTTATGTGGAGGTGTGAGGTGAAGATCACTGTGCTGCCCATGTCCTGTCATATCTGCAGGGGTAAAGTCCCATTAGGACAGTAAGTGACAGTGCGACAATTATTACTGTTAATAAAAATGTAGACCGGATTAATTATATATATATATATATATATATATATATATATATATATATATATATATATATATATATTACAACCAGCAGCGGTTTGTAGATTATATCAAGACAACCATCCTGTATCCAGAGGAGAATAGGGAAAGTTAGGACCACTCCGACACCTTGGAAGTCCAGGTACAAAGGGGGGTTACTCATCAGGAGTAGCTCGTCTCAAGCTGGTGAAGAAATCCAAAACCCCTACCCGCCTGGTTCGAGTGGTCAGTGATAGGTTGCTAGGCAAGACTCAGGGATAGAGTAATAATATTTTTAGGGGGGACTGTCAGGGATCATTACTATGTATATTGTTTGAAAAATATTATCCTCACACATATGTATATACATTTCAGTTCTTTGTGTAATATACTGACATATATAACAAGTTCTTTGTTCATGTCGGACACACCTATGGAAGACACCGCCCCCTGGAATGCAAGAAGAGTGAGTCTGAGAAACTGGTGGGGGCTTGGGCACTCCCACATCTCTGGGGAGGAGGCATGTGTCTCTTTCTGTGTTTCTTTGTTCTGAATAAACATTTTCAGTCTTCCTCCTGGCTGAGAGAGGGAAGCTGTGTACCAAACATATTTGGATGGTTTACTTCTTCCAGGCATGCCTTCAGCTTTCAATTTACAGAGGTGGTTATTCGGTGTGAAATACGGACTTGACATTGGACTGCCCCTTTAAGGGGATTAGTGACTGCTATACTGTATAAAAGGGGCGTCTGTTATTCAGGGACTTTGCTGGTCACCCAGAAAGGGGCGTGTGAAACGTTTTCAGCTAAAAAGAGAGCCTTGGTGGACTATTCCTTTAAACAGGCTCTGTCACCACATTATAAGTGGTCTATCTTGTACATGATGTGATCGGCGCTGTAATGTAGATTGCAGCAGTTTTTTATTTAGAAAAACAATCATTTTTGACGGAGTTCTGACCTATTTTAGCTTTATGCTAATGAGTTTCTCAATTGACAACTGGGTGTGTTTTACTATATGACCAAGTGGGCGTTGTGGAGAGAAGTGTATGACGCTGACCAATCAGTGACCAATCAGCGTCATACACTTCTCTCTTTTTTTTTTCTTTATCAAAGGTTTTTATTTTTGAGAATATACACAACATAACAGCATATACATGGTTTCATACATTTGCAAAATTCACACACAGTGCAATATAACCACTTCAATATCACCTAACATATGCAAAGACATAGAACAGTAGAAGGAGGCAACCTCCTAGTCAGTAAGCAAAAACGAAATAAAAATGCAGTGAAAATAACAATATCATAAGTGCAGCAAAGATAGTGCATTATTTAGGGAAACCAGTCCCCACAGGTGGATGACAATTATCGCATAAAAGTGCACATTATACGACAGACTAACACAGACACAAGACAACAAAGGGAAACACATACGGACATAGCACGCAAAAGGTAGACTTGATATAGGTATTCAAAAAAGGCCATCCAGGCCATCCAGCCAGAGAGGTAAATCATCACCACCCCAGAATCCAGACCACACTGCCCAGGTGCGGACAAAGAGCTCAGCTTTACCCTGATCAGCAGACATCAACTCCTCCATCCTCATAATTCCGTTCACCTCTGTCGCCCATTCCTTCAGGGAAGGCACAGTGCTAGATTTCCAATGACGAGGAATCACTGCTCTTGCCGAAAGACACTCTTTTTGAGGTGTGAGAGTGATCCCGGAACCATGGAAAGTAAACCAATGGAGGCCGAGGTCTGAACCTCAGTATGACAAAGTTTATTACCGAGATCAAAAATCTTTCCCCAAAAGGGACGAAGTTTGGGACAATCCCACCAAATGTGCAGCATGGTTCCAGGAGCCTCCCCACACCTCCAGCACTCATCAGGTACATCAGGGAATATCCCATGCAGCAAAGAAGGACAGCGATACCAGCTAGTGAGAATCTTATAATTTTTTTCCTGAGCAAAGCACGAGGTCGGTAGCTTATGCGCCAGGAAGAAAGATGTGCCCCACTCCTCAGCAGAGTGTCTAGTCCCCAATTCCTCATCCCATGCGGTAGTGAATGTCAGCTGAGAGTAATCGTATTTAGGTAGAAGGATCCTGTGTAAAAAGGACAGCACATGAGAGGGGGCAGTGGTCAACAACAAGTAGTGTTCCAGAGGAGTCTTATCCTGCAGCAAAGCACAACGGTCGCCCATTGAAAAAAGATAGGAGCACAACTGAAAATAGGACCACCAAACCGGACGTCCCCCCGGGCAGGCCCCAGAGACCTCAGACTGTGACAATATTGTACCCTCAGGTGTAAGAGTCTTAGCCAAGAAACCACCGTCCTGTCTCTCCCAACAGAGGAATGTGTCCACACCCACCGCCGGAGGGAAGGAAGGATCATCAAACAGAGGAGTTAGAGGACCTGGACGGTGAACAATGTCCATCGTAGCAATGATCCGCTCCCAGACTACAAGAAACTGACGTGTGAGGGAAGGCAGAGAAGATGTAGGCCGCTGAGAAGCAGACAACCAAGGCAGAGACGACAGTGCAATGGGAGACATAGCCTTCTCAATGCGCACCCATTGCTTACCCGCACCTGAGCGGAACCAGTCTACCAATCGCATCAGTAACGCAGCTTGGTGGTAGCGTTTAAAATCCGGCAATCCTGCCCCCGCCCTCCATTTTCGGTCGACTAAGGACAGTAAAATGAACACAAGGCTTAGAGGAGCCCCAAACAAATTTAGTTATGGCCCTATGCAATATTTGGAAGAAGCTCGTTGGAATTATGATAGGGACGGTTTGGAATATGTAAAGGAATTTGGGTAGGATGTCCATTTTTACCGCGTTAATGCGCCCAAACCACGATATGCGACTCCCACCATACGCCATTAAATCCTTCAAGGTGCGCTGCAGGATGGGTGTGTAATTTAGAGCGAACAAATCCGACTGGTGTATGGGAATTTGCACCCCCAGATATTTTAGAGATTTAGATTGCCATTTGAATGGGAAAACTCAAGCGAGATGGGTGGCTAAGGCAGTATCGAGAGATATATTCAATGCCTCCGATTTGGAATAATTGACTTTGAAATTGCTCACATGGCCAAACCGCTCAAATTCCCCGGTCAAAGATAGCAAGGAAACCATGGGAGTCGTAATGTATACCAGGAGATCATCGGCATACAATGCTAATTTGTGATGTTTTGCGCCAACACAGACACCATTAACATTAGGGTTGTTCCGCAGTGCCACGGCCAGGTGTTCCATGACCAAAACATAGAGTAAAGGTGAGAGTGGGCACCCCTGCCTCGTGCCATTAGAAATAGACAAAGATTCAGATAACAGACCATTAACTCGAACCCGTGCCGTCGGCCCATGATATAATGCCATAATCCTATCCACCATAATGGCGCCTAGGCCAACCTGTGTCAGGGCACTGCGGAGAAACACCCAATGTACCCTGTCAAATGCTTTTTCTGCATCGACCGAGAGTAAACACATCGGTATCTTATGGGATTGGCAGTATGATGTTAAAAGTAGGGTCTTGTTAGTGTTGTCCCGTGCTTCTCTACCACGCACAAACCCCACCTGGTCATCTGTGACCAAATCGTGTAAGAGAGGCGGGAGTCGAGAGGCCAGCAACTTCGCAAAAATTTTAACGTCAACATTTATCAATGATATTGGTCGGAAGTTTGCGCACGCCGTCGGATCTTTGCCCGGTTTTGGTAAAAGGGTAATATGAGCCTCAAGGGATTGGGGTGCAAAGGGACATGAGGAAGACACTGAATTAAAAACTTTCGTCAAGAACGGAGCCAATTGATCCTTAATTGTCTTGTAGAATTTATTATTAAACCCATCGGGTCCTGGACTTTTGCCCAAGGGGGAATCTCCAATAGCGCGCTCCACCTCCGTTTCCAGAAAATCGTCCTCAAGTCCCAAAGCCTCCCCGTCCCCCAGGGACGGTAGCGCAGTGTCGTGCACATAACGGTCTATTTTATCACGCAACGCATCCGCCTGCATATCCTGAAAATGGCCTTTAAGATTGTATAATGCCGAGTAATACTGTCTGAAGCAATCAGTGATGCCCACCGGATCATGAACCTCACCGCCCGAAGGAGAAGTAATTTTAGGGATATATGACGCCTGGGTGCGAGGATGTAGTATCCGTGCCAGAGACCTGCCACGTTTATCTGCAAATTCGTACGAGTGTTTTCGCATACGGTCCCTGAATCGAGCGTGTGACTGGTCTATCAAAGACCGCAAGGATTCTCTCGCTGCAGTAAGTTCCGCCAATATCTGTGAGGAAAGCACTCGCTTATGACGGGATTCAAGGTCCCGTATCTGAGCAAGGAGCCGCGTAATGGCCACCCCTTTTTCCCGCTTCAAACGAGCCCCATGCTGGATCAGGACTCCCCTGACTACACACTTTAGCGCCTCCCACTGTAACGGTAATGGGGTGGTGTCACGTGTATGTACCTCAAAAAAACCGTTTAGCGAGTCCTTAAGAGCTGACACACACACTGAGTCACCCAATAGATTATCGTTAAGTTTCCAGGATTGGAAATTGGGTACTGAACTAGGAAACGTAAGTGTCAGAAATACAGGGGAATGATCAAACCAAACCATAGGGCCCACCTCAGAAATAGGATGCCAGGTAAGCAAATGGTGGCTAATAAGAAAGGCGTCCAATCTACTATACATATTGTGTAGCGGGGAGAAGTAAGTGTATTTTGTTGCCTGAGGATGCAGGATCCTCCACACGTCAATCAATTGCATGGAATGCATCACAGTTTTCAAGGCTCCCAAGTGGGACTTCGGAACCGCTGACATCGAACGTCAGGTTAAAATCACCGCCCACAATCAAAACTCCCTCCGTGAACTCCTCCAATTTCCGCAAATACCTGCAGCACACTCACGCCTGATCCTGATTGGGGAGGTACAAATTAGCTAAGGTGAACAGCTTATTCCGAATGGACAGTTTAAGAAACACATAACGACCACCCGGGTCAACCAGAACGTCTACCAGTTTATGAGAGAGTGACTTGTGGATACAAATACTAGCACCCTTGGACTTGGATTCCGGGTTGGTACTGTGGAACCAGACTGGATAATAAAGATTTGTAAACTGTGGAGTGTGGCCCACCTGAAAATGAGTCTCCTGTAAAAACAGGATATTCACACGTTCTTTGTGCATGTTGTACAATATCTGCGAACGCTTTTCGGGGACATTAAGCCCTCTAGCATTAAAGGTACAGATTTTCAGCTGCGCCATTTCCAACGCACGTATGTCTAGCAAATCAAGAAATGTGCTACAACAGTGAAGAGAAGGACAAGACAGACAAGGAAGGGAGACACGACAACGAGGACAAACAAGCGGGTGAACAAGCACCCACTCCTTGATCTAATCAAGGAGAAACAATCCAATAGACACCGGATATAACCAGTGAAACCCTAAGAGGAGGAGTGTCAGGACAAGGTCTAGCCAGTGCCCCGCACCCCCCAACCCAGCAAATTTTATATAGCAAATAACGATATAACACACAAGAAAGGAAAACCAAGGCACTTAGTGTGATACCCAAAAATAATTAAATAAGAGTTACGTTGTTAGTAGGGCCCTAAAGAAACCCCAACAGCGAACACCCCTGCATACATTCATTGTCAGCATAAATGTATAAACAGGTTAGCAATAAAGAAAAATAATAAAAATAATAATACATTCACGATTGTGGCGTGTTAACGGCAACCGACCTATATAGCCACCAGGTCTCCAACAGCAATCACCTGTGATACATAATGCAGACCTATTCAGTAATGACCATATATAACTCTGCATACAATTGCTTCAGCTGATAAACACAATAACCATTGTAATTAGGCTCCAACAGCAGGCTGCAATTAAGAGACATTAAAAAGGGCATCTCATCGGCTCCACAGGCCGACCATCATGACGCCTCATAGGAGAGGCAGGAGAACGACCTCGCCTGCGTGATCGTGGACGCGGCGGCGGGATGGGAACATAAGGCCAATCAGGGAGAGAGACTCTAGGCAAACGGAGAGCCTCGCAGAAATCTGGAACATCCCCCGGTTCACGAACACTCAGCAGTGCCCCGTTCCTGCGAACCTGCAATTGAAAGGGGTGACCCCAAGAGTAGGAGATCTCATGTTCTCTCAAGGCATCCAGCAAAGGACGTAGCACTCGGCGCTTGTCCAAAGTCATCCTGGACAAATCAGACAGTAGCTGGATCTTGACTCCCTGTAATAACACCTCGCCTTTATCCCGGGCCTTCCTCATGATCTGCTCCTTAAGAGAGAAAAAATGGACACGACATAGCACATCTCTAGGCCTATCAGGATCCGGGTTGCGTGGACCTAGAGTCCTGTGAGCTCTATCCAGCTCCAGAGGATCATCAGCAGGGCGCCCGAGTAAAGAATTAAACAGAGACTGTAGAGCAGGAATAAGTTGACCCGGAGAGATATCCTCAGGAATGCCCCGCAGCCGAATATTATTACGGCGATTCCGATTCTCATGATCCTCAGCAAGATTAAATAATGTGTGGATCTGCTGAGAGTGCTGATCCAATCAGTCGGCATGAGAAACTTGTTGCTGAGTAATACTGGATACATCGCTTTCCATCCGCTGTACTTGATCGGACAATTGAGATAAATTGGTAGTAAGAGATTGTATTTCCGATTTATATGTCGTCTCCAGACGGTTTACGTAACGTTCCATGTCCTGTTTAGTGGGCAATGCTGATAACTGCTGTCTCAAGCCCTGTAAATCATCCCCTAGGACAGCAGAACCCCCTATGTGAGAGGAGGGATGAACAGCCATATCTCTGGGAGAGGTAGAAGACAGCATTGCAGGCCCCCGCACATGTGGGGAGGATAAGGGAGAAACATGACAGGCACCACGTGGCGAGCAGTCCCGCGCAGGCAGCGCCATCTCAGCCCCAGAAGAGCTCGGCTCAATCCCATCCAGCAAGGAGGGAAACTGCCCCTGAGAGCCCGATATCGAGGGGAAGGCACTAGCGGTACCTGATGCAGCGACACCGGCTGCAGATGATAGCCCCTCTGAAAGCGAAGTCCCGGCGCCATCACGCCTCCCCTCCAGCGGCGCCATCTTAGATGATGTTCCAGATGCAGCGTCGGTAAGAAATCTCTGGATAGAGCCGGCTGAAGACATCTGCCGTGTACAGTAAGGAGTCCCCGTGGAGGCCTTGGATTTCCTGACCATCAGGGTGATAGAATGATACTTATTAATGTGCTTATGAGTGGGTTAGGGAAGTGCAGGAACGGAGCTCTCAAGCAGCACGTCTGGTCAGCGCCATGTCCAAGCCACGCCCCCGTCATACACTTCTCTCCATTCATTTACACAGCACATCTTGATCTTACTAGATCTCTATGTGCAGACACATACACACACTAATGTTACTCAAGTGTCCTGACAGTGAATAGACATCACTACCAGCCAGGACGTGATGTCTAATCACAATCCAGACACTTCAGTAACGTTTGAGTTTGACTTACAACACAGTTTATCGAGATCACGTTGGGCTGTCATTTACAGCGAGATCTCGTTGTGCTGTGCTGTAAATCCCACACAAACATTAGCGAAGTGTCAGGATTCTGAATAGACATCACGTCCTGGCTGGAGGTGATGTCTATTAGCTCTCAAGACACTTCAGTAACGTTAATGTGTGTGTATGTGGCTGCACATAGTGATCTAGTAAGATCACTATGTGCAGAGTAAATGAATGGAGAGAAGTGTATGGCGCTGATTGGTCAGCGTCATACACTTCTCTCCACAACGCCCACTTGGCTAAAATGTAAAACACGCCCAGTTGTCTATTAAGAAACTCATTAGCATAAATCTAAAATAGGTCATCACTCCGTCAAAAATAATCGTTTTTCTAAATAAAAAAAACACTGCTGTAATCTACATTACAGCGCGGATCACATCATGTACAAGATAGGCCACTTATAATGTGGTGACAGAGCCTCTTTAAGTGTCTTTTAGAATATGTTGGAGATCTGGGATCAGTGTAAGAAGATGTATTGCCCATAGTGTTTGCTAGTCGACTTTTCACTCACTAAAATCCAATGTAATTTAATCCGGAATTTGATAATCCAGAAAGTCTGATGATCTGGCTCTTGTTTCCAGCACAAATCTGTATAATGTGGAACCAATGAAGAAATTCCTCTAAGGAAATGTTGTTCTGAAATAATGGAAAGGGTGAAGCTGGGCCCTGAGGAGTGGGGGGCCGACATGCCACATTAGAGGACTCCAGTACTATACATGGACATGATAATTGGGGGTCCCTGATACAGATTTACATTGGGAGCTTCAAGTTATGACTGCTTACAAGTCAGTTTCATATACCTTTGTGTGTCGTCTGATAATCGAGCACCTATAAAGTCCCATTGATGCCAGATTAAAGGAATTTTCCGTACGTTGTGCACTACAGTCATGTAACATTGCTGCGTCCCTGAGGCGTCTTGTGAATATACAAGACAGTTCTGGAAACAAGTGCTGAATTATCAGATTTTCTGGATGATCGGAAGCCGGATTAAGGGAATTTCAGTGTATTTACATCACGTGCGCCGCGCGACCTGAATCATCTTTATTTTTATACAGACGTCACATGACCTGGTTGTTGTAGTTTTATTCTTTATTGTATGAAAGTTCCCACATATTAAATCCTTGTGTGAATGATGGGAATCCGAATCCCATATATGAGGCCGGCCCCGCAGAGAACAAGATTATGTAATATATTGATTATAGGCGTATGGATAGAGAACAGTCCAGCAGGCAGCGCAGTATCGTCTTGTCTCTATTGTGAAGCGATTTGGCGGCAGAATCAGGTTTTGTCGTGTACGGGTTGAACCCACGACTATTAGTAATAATGAAGCGGATCATATTGGTACATCGTGCCCCCTCCCCTCTCAGATCCGGTTATTCCGTGTCCATTCGTTGAACGGTTTCTTCCACCAGATCGCAGCGAGTTACGGTTTCGCTCAGGACGGCGGTGGTGCCCCGCAGGTAACGATAAGAAGCGAACCTGGGATGAGAGTAGGGAGAAGGATTATACGTAGACCGTGCGACATTGGTACCATCTGATGGAGTGTCCGCAGCGGGGGCATGTATAGGGGACGGGGCAGGACATGTTCACATTATGGCTCATGGTATATTCACACCCAGGGTCGTACTGGCCCACCAGAAGATCCAGCGGTTGGCCCTGAAGATCCAGCAGAAGACCCCCCCATTGGGAGCTGACACCACACCAATCATAAGTGTAGAGCTAACCTGAGCCCCCGACCCATGGGCACCATAGCAGCCGTAGGGGCTGATTCTATGTACGCACTGCAGGGTTTTATGTAAGTTCTGCAGCTTTCTAATGTGCTTTGTACTTCAATTCTCATCATTTCCAAGATATCTGCTTGCTATCAGTGAATGGAGCATGCATAGTTGCAACCCATTATGTCAAGCTGAAAATGTGCGTTGCTTGTCACAGTCAGACGGTGTGATCAAGTTGTGGTGCATTGCCATGAAATTGTTATGGTAATCACAAATATAAACCGCAATTTGACTGCACCATGTGAATAGACCCTAGCAGAGTTAGGTCAGAACGGATTTTCATTTTCTGGATGTAAACAATTAATATTTCCATTCACTGCAAGCAAGCAGAAATCTTGAACTGGGTGAGGAGTTAGAGCTGATAGTATATTAGAAAGTTGCAGAACTTTTCATTATACAGTGATTAAAACATAAACCCTCCATTATGGACGATCCTTGTTCTCCCCCACAAGAGATTTCAGGGGACACTGCCGCCATCAACATTACATTGTCAGCGAGGTAGCATTGATATGGGGGTACCCTATATATGTATATGGCCTCTTATATTATTTTACCTTTTTCCCTTGGCCTCCATTTCGGTGTAACCCCTTAATACCTGTGCCCCTTCACGTGTAATGACACAAAGATCCACGCCACTGCCGGAGCCAAGGTCACAGATGATGCCCGCCGTTATGGAGTCCGTGACTAGTCGCTTAGCGTCCTCCAGCTGAGAGAAGGTGGGAGTCAAATTAAATCTTACTGTCTGCATAGTGAATGAGTCTATTCACAGTATATGAGTCTATTCACACAGTGCGTCATATCGCAGCTTACTGCCACAAAGCAATAAACCACAATTTGACTGCATTGTGTGAATCGACCTATAAGGCCACTTGATCAATATTTCAGGCAAACCCCCTCCTTTGCGCAATAATAATCTACTAAAAATGAATTGAGCTCATTATTTGGCAGGTATGAAAGTGCCGCAGATGACCAACAGCAGCCACTGTTGTTGTATAATCTGTGGTGTATGGCCAAATAACCCCGTTATACAGTGACATGACGGATAATGAGGTAATGTTTCCATTCAGGAGCCTGGGAAAGCTGGGCGGCAGTTCCTTGTGGTCATATTAGTTGTCACTAAGAAATGACAGAAAAGAAGGATAACATCTTGATAGAAGAGGGCGGTGTAAAAAAGACGCCCGCATCAAAGAAGTGCCTGTCACTTCTTCAGACGTAAATGGAGCCGTTTTCCATGGACTCCATGGAAAAACAGCTCAATTACGTCCGTAATGGACGCAGCGAAAGACGCCTGCACATGCTATTACGGCTGAAATTACGGTGCTGTTTTCTCCTGAAAACAGCACCGTAATTTCAGCCGTAACGGACGCTGCCATATGAACATACCCTCAGGGCTTAAAATGTCAGGGGAAATAGCGCCAATACATATGTGTCCGCCCCCCAAAAAATGTGTGTATAGGAGACAGCATATCTATAGCACTACGACCCTATAAACTATGGATAGGATTAGATACATTGGCTGAGCAGACAGTATCACACATGATAGGATTAGATACAGTGGCTGAGGAGACAGTATCACACATGATAGGATTAGATACAGTGGCTGAGCAGACAGTATCACACATGATAGGATTAGATACAATGACTCAGCAGACAGTATCACACATGATAGGATTAGATACAGTGGCTCAGCAGACAGTACCACACATGATAGGATTAGATACAGTGGCTCAGCAGACAGTATCACACATGATAGGATTAGATACAGTGGCTGAGCAGACAGTATCACACATGATTAGATTAGATATAGGGCCCAGCAGACAGTATCACACATGATCGGATTAGATATAGGGCCCAGCAGACAGTATCACACATGATCGAATTAGATACAGTGGCTCGGAAGGCAGTATCACACATGATAGGATTAGATACAGCGGCTCAGCAGACAGTATCACACATGATAGGATTAGATACAGGGCTCAGCTCGCTGACATTGCGGCTCCAGCGTTGGACCCAGGAAAGGTAAGAACAATAATTTTGCTTCTTTATGTGTTACTGATTATTTTTGTGCGTTTGTGTTTTTTTACAGGTTCGGTTGTTGGACTTCGGATACGAGGACTTCAATGACGGCGTTTTTTTTATTCTCAATAAAATGGTTAATGAGGGTTGTGTTTTTTTATTTCAATAAAATAATTTTTCTATGTGCTTGTATCTTTTTAAACTTTATTATCACCGCCTTAGTAACGGCCGCTGGCTGATTGACAACCTCCATTACTAAGGCGGGGCTTAATGTTAGCAGGTGCAGAGGCCAACACTAACCCCCCATTATTACCCCGGTACTCACCGCCACCAGGGGTACTCGGAAGAGCCGGGTACGAACCAGTACCGACCATCTGCAGTGATGGTCAGGCACCGGGGCGGCCGCAGGCTGGTAGTATTAGGCTGGGGAAGGCCAAAAACAGTGGCACCTACCACCCTGGTAATGCTGCCTGCTGCTGCTGTGTTGTATCTGGCTGAATATGAAAATTGGGCGGGGACCCGCCATCAGTCTTTCCAATTATTTATTTTTTTTTTTTTAAATGACGTGGGGTCCCCCCCATTTTTCATAACCAGCCAGATACAATAAAGCAGCAGCAGGCTAGCATTACCAGGGTGGGAAGGGCCACTGTTTTTGGGCTTTCCCCTCCTGATACTACCAGCCTGCGGCCGCCCCAGTAGCCGACCATCACTACAGATGGTCAGGTACTGGATCGTACCCGGCTCTTCCCAGCACCCCTGGTGGCGGTGGGTACCGGGGTAATAATGGGGGTTAGTGTTAGCCTCTGCACCGGCTAACACTAAGCCCCGCCTTAGCAACGGATGCTGTCAATCAGCCGGCGGCCATTACTAAGGCGGTAGTAATATAGTTAAAAAAAAATCAAAGACATAGAAAAAATATTTTATTGAAATTAAAAAAAAACCCACACAACCCTCATCAACCATTTTATTGATAATAAAAAAAAAAGCCATCATCGAAGTAGTCCTGGAATCCGACGTAGTCCAATGACCAAACCTGTAAGAAAACACACAAAAAAACACGATTAGTAACACATGTGTTAGGCTTAGATACAGAGCCCATGTGTGATACTGTCTGTGGGACCCTGTATCTAAGCCTACCACAAGGTAGGCTTAGATACAGGGTCCAGCAGACAGTAATCTTATACAATATAAGATTACTGTCTGCTGGACGCTGTATCTAAACCTACAGTGTGGTAGGCTTATATACAGGGCCCATCAGACAGGATCACACATGGGCCATGTATCTAAGCCTACGATGTGATTGGCTTAGATACAGGGCCCAGCAGACAGGATCACGCATGGGCCATGTATCTAAACCTACAGTGTGGTAGGCTTATATACAGGGCCCATCAGACAGGATCACACATGGGCCATGTATCTAAGCCTACCATGTGATTGGCTTAGATACAGGGCCCAGCAGACAGGATCACGCATGGGCCATGTATCTAAGCCTACCATGTGATTGGCTTAGATACATGGCCCAGCAGACAGGATCACGCATGGGCCATGTATCTAAGCCTACCATGTGATTGGCTTACATACAGGGCCCAGCAGACAGGATCACACAATCTGTGATCCTGTCTCATGGGCCCTCTAAGCCTGCTAAATCGTAGGCTTAAAGGGGTTGTGCAGTCCCTAAACATTGATGGCCTATCCACAGTACAAATCCATCGGTATGATGTGCACGGCCAACTTCTTTTACATATAGCATGGCGCTGTAGGGCTTCAGGACTTGATCTGACAAGTCCAACCCTCCCATGTACCTATTGTAATCCAGGATGCAGTCTGGTTTGGGGGTCTCTGTACTGGTACCTCGTACTGGTACATGGGTACTGGTGTGGCCATGTATTGTTGTCAATACAAGGACATCTCTCTTGTCCTTGTACTTGACACACAATATGTTGCTGCTAGAATGTTCCCTGCTCTCACCCCTTCTGAGTGTTTGCCCAAGCAGAGTCTTAGGGAGGCCTCTCAGATTTCTTCTAGCAGTGCCGCATGACTGGAAGCGAGGCAGTTGAAGAGTGGGACGCTGGTATAAAAATAATCCAGGGACAGGTGGTAACCCTGGTCCAGCAGTGGGTGCACCAAATCCCACACAATTTTTGCATTAACTCCCAGTAAGCATTCTGGGGGCTGACTACTGGTGTCCTTCCCTTCATATATCCTAAACCTGTAGGTATACCCTGATGCACTTTCGCACAGCTTATACATCATCACGCCATACCTTGCCCTCTTACCCGGCAGGTACTCGCGGAATTGAACCCTCCCTTTAAAATGTACCAAGGACTCATCAATAGAAATACACTTCTTGGGGGTGTATGCTTGGGAAAACCGGGCACTGAAACGGTCTAATAGGGGTCTCCGTTTATACAAAAAGTCAAAACTGGGGTAATCTCGGGGTGGGCACGGCTCATTATCAGTATAATGTACGAAGAGAAGTATTGCCTAATTTCATTTATTTTTTAGTTTACAGTTCAGTTTTGAAGTTGCATTGAGGGGCCCATATATTAGAAACCCCTATCAAACACCCCATTTTAGAAACTAGACCCCTCAAAGTATTCACAACAGCATTTAGAAAGTTTATGAACCCTTTATGTGTTTCACAGAAATTTAGAGCAAAGTAGAGGTGAAATGTACATTTTTTTTTTGTCAGAAAATCCTCTTTATACCATTTTTTTTTATAACACAAAAGGTTTTATCAGAGAAACGCAACTCAATACTTAATACCCAGATTCTCAGATTCTGCAGTTTTGAGAAATATCCCACATGTGGCCCTAGTGCGGTAATGGACTGAAGCACCGGCCTCCGAAGCAAAGGAGCACCTAGTGGATTTTGAGGAATCTTTTTTATTAGGCACCATGTCCGGTTTGAAGAGGTCTTGTGGTGCCAAAACAGTGGAAACCCCCGAAAAGTGACCCCATTTTGGAAACTAGACCCCTTGAGGAATTCATTGTAGTTTTCTTGGGCTTTTTGATCAGTTTTTATTCTATTTTTTTAGGTGGCGTGGTGACTAAAAAACAGCAATTCTACTTTTTTTTTTCCATTTTTTTTACAGCGTTCACCGTGAGCTATAAATAACATATTCACTTTATTCTGCGGGGCGATACGATTACGGCGATACCAGATGTTTATAGTTTTTTTTATGTCTTATAGCGTTTGCACAATAAAATACGTTTTGTAAAAAATCATTCACTTTTTGTGTTACCTTATTCTAAGAGACAGAACTTTTTTATTTTTCCATCAATAAAGCCGTACGAGGACTTATTTTTTGCGTAACGAACTGTAGTTTCGATAAGTTACATTTTTAGGTACATGCGACTTTTTTCTCTCTTTTTATTCCATTATTTGGGAGATGAAGTGACCAAACAATTGTGTTTCTGGTATGGTTTATTATTATTTTCTTTTACGGCGTTCACCGTGCGGCATAAATAATGAAATAATTTTGTAGTTCAGGCCGTTACGGACACGGCGATACCAATTATGTATAGTTTATTTATATATTTTTATTAATAATAAAGGACTGATAAGGTAAAAAGAGGGATTTTTACTTACTTTTATTTTCTTATTTTTACACATCTTTTTTTTACTTTTACTTTTTTTTACATGCGTAGTGCAGTGTATTAGAGCTGTCAGCTACTCACTGATAGCAAGCAAAGTGGATCCTGACTTTGTCAGGACCCACTAGGCTTCCGTCGATGGCATAACCGGACTCCATTGTTTGGTGTCCGGTTGAAATAGTCACCATCGCCGGCCGCTATCGTGTAGCAGGCCGGCGATGGCAGCTTAACCCCTAAAAAGCCGCGATCTCTATTGAATGCGGCTTTTAAGGAGTTAATCAGCGGGGACACAGCGATCGGTCCCCGCTGTAGGAGCTGTGACAGCTGCTGTACGAGACATCAGCTGTCACAGCTCCTGTGTCGGGTGGACGGCCGAAACGGCCGTTACTCCCGAGACGTACTATTAGGTCATGGAGCGCGAACGATACAGCTACCATGACCTAATAATACGTCCAGGAGCGGGAAGGGGTTAATGAAGAAGCCAGTTGAGGACCTGTGAGGCGTCTATTTCTCAAACTAGAGACTCTAATGTACTTGTCTTGTTGCTCAGTTGAGCAGCGGGGCCTCCCACTTCTCTTTCTACTCTGGTTAGAGCCTGTTTGTGCTGTCCTCTGAAGGGAGTAGTACACATCGTTGTAGGACATCTTCAGTTTCTTGGCAATTTCTCGCATGGAATAGCCTTCATTTCTAAGAACAAGAATAGACTGTCGAGTTTCGCATGAAAGCTCTCTTTTTCAAGCCATTTGCAGAGTTTAATCGAACCCACAAACGTAATGCTCCAGATTCTCAACTAGCTCAAAGGAAGGTCAGTTTTATAGCTCCTCTAAACAGCAAAACTGTTTACAGCGGTGCTAACATAATTGCACAAGGGTTTTCAAGTGTTTTCTAATCATCCATTAGCCTTCTAACACAGTTAGCAAACACAATGTACCATTAGAACACTGGAGTGATGGTTGCTGGAAATGGGCCTCTATACACCTATGTAGATATTGCATTAAAAACCAGACGTTTGCAGCTAGAATAGTGATTTACCACATTAACAATGTATAGAGTGTATTTCTGATTAATTTAATGTTATCTTCATTGAAAAAAACTGTGCTTTTCTTTCAAAAATAAGGACATTTCTAAGTGACCCTAAACTTTTGAACGGTAGCGTATATGTGTGTATGTGTATATATATATACACATGTGTGTGTTATATATATATATATATATAATGTGTGTGTGTATGTATATATATGTTTGTATATGTGTGTGTGCGTGTGTGTGTGTGTGATGTAGTGGAAAAAGGGAGGATCCCGTAAGGCGCTGCTGCGTGGCTGTTGAAGGAACTCAGCGATGGTAGACAAAATTATATAAATAAATATATGTTTATTGAAAAACATTAATAATAATGGCTACGCGTTTCAACGCTGTACTAGCGTCTTCCTCAGGCCGTTAAAATTACATACAAAAGAGGTTGCTTATATATCAACGGAAATCTAAGCACACAGGAAGGAAAAAAAAAAGGGGTCAAAAGGGGAAAGGTCAAAGAATGATTGTGACGTCATAAACAATTCTAAACAATTTTCCGATATAGATGTTATTTATGACGTCACAGTCATTCTTTGACCTTTCCCCTTTTGACCCCTTTTTTTTCCTTCCTGTGTGCTTAGATTTCCGTTGATATATAAGCAACCTCTTTTGTATGTAATTTTAACGGCCTGAGGAAGACGCTAGTACAGCGTTGAAACGCGTAGCCATTATTATTAATGTTTTTCAATAAACATATATTTATTTATATCATTTTGTCTACCATCGCTGAGTTCCTTCAACAGCCATGCAGCAGCGCCTCACGGGATCCTCCCTTTTTCCACTACCTCTTTACGTTCTAACTAGCGGTGACCACCTGGTTTACCGGTTTGGATCCTGGCAGCAGCACCTGTGGACTTTTTCATTGCCTTTTCCAAGCACTATCGTGGTGAGCATAATAGACCACGTTCAATATTCTATTTAAACCCCATTGACCTGCACTATGTGGCGCCGTGCTTTTTGCTTTTCTGGTCATTCATTAGATGAAGCGATAAAAGACAGGAGAAGGTAACCTATTTTCAGACGTAAACAAGGCGTATAATGCCTCATTTTACGTCTGAAAATAGGGCTACAATACGTCGGCAAACATCTGCCCATTCATTTGAATGGGTTTGCCGACGTGCTGTGCCGACGACCTGTCATTTACGCGTCGTCGTTTGACAGCTGTCAAACGACGACGCGTAAAATGACTGCCTCGTCAAAGAAGTGCAGGACACTTATTTGCAACGTAATTTGAGCCGTTCTTAATTGAAGTCAATGAAGAGCAGCTCAAGATTTACGAGCGTCACAGACACCTCGCATAATGCGAGGAACTTTTACGTCTGAAACGACGCAGCTGTTTTCTCCTGAAAACAGTCTGTCTTTTCAGACGTAAAACGTAGCTAGCGTGTGCACATACCCTAAGGCCTCATTTACACGAACGTAATATACGCGCGTGCGACGCGCGTGCTTTGCACGCATGTCGTACGCACCTATATTAGTAAATGGGGCAGTTTAGACAATGCATGAATTGCGCTCAGCGCGTGTGCGCAGAAAAAAACTCACGACATGTTCTATAATCGTGCGTTTTTCGCGCACTCACGCACCCATTGAAGTCAATGGGTGCGTGAAAACCACGCATGCCGCACGGAAGCATGATTCGCGCAAGAGCTGTCAAACTCCTGAATGTAAACAGAAAAGCACCACAAACATCCAAACGGAGTGTCAAATTCGAGATGAGCGCACCGAACTTCACCGGGTTCGGCCAAACTCGTTTTGACCGAAACCGGTAAAAAATGTTCGGGTACGCGACGTCAGGAGACAGTCACTGTCCACGGTGCTGAAAGCGTTAAACTGGTTCAGCACCATGGACAGTGACTTCCGCTCCGAAAATCCATGAACCTGTAAAAAAAAAAAGACGTTCTGACTTACCGATAACTCCGGTCCGACCTCCCGGGATGACAGTTCAGTCCAAGTGACAGCTGCAGCCAATCACAGGCCAAGCACAGGCTGCAGCCAATCACAGGCTGCAGCGGTCTCATGGACTGCGGCGTCATCCTGGGAGGTGGGGCCGGATGACAAGAGAGGGACGCGTCACCAAGGCAACGGCCGGGAGCCCGGACTGGGGGAAGCAGGAAGTTCTTGGTAAGTATGAAAGTCTTTTTTTATTCACAGGTTGGTGTATATTGTGTTCGGCATTCACTGTCGAGGGTGCTGAAAGAGTTACTGCCGATCAGTTAACTCTTTCAGCACCTTGGACAGTGACGGGCGTCGACTAGCCTCATCTCTATGATGGCGGCTGCGCGAAAATCACGCAGCCGCGCATCATACACGGATGACACACGGAGCTGCCAAGTGCCTTTTGCGCGCGCAAAACGCAGCGTTTTTTGCGCGCGCAAAACGCACACGCTCGTGTAAATGAGGCCTAAAGGTCTGAAATGCTGTAATTGCTGCAAATGGAGCATTCTTTGACGAAAGCAAAGTTTGAAGGAGAAAATTATTATTTCAAATAAAAATCATTATTTCTAACCTTGTCAATGTCTTCACTATATTTTCTAGTCATTTTGCAACTCATTTGATAAATATAAGCGTGAGTTTTCATGGAAAACACAAAATTGTCTGGATGACCCCAAACTTTTGAACGGTCGTGTACGTACATTAGCGATGCTGAGTTTGTCAGCTGAGCAGAGCTGTAATGGCTACCATCACTAGTTGTCATCTGGAATCTATTTCCTGTGTTAGAGACCAAGATAATATAGGAAAGGCAATAATTGTATAAATTAGTGATCATTTTTTTTATGAGTCTAATATAATGTCTAATTTATGTAGTATTTGTCTCAAAAGCAAACAGACTTCTTTAGGCGATACTTAAACAATGAAAGAAATAGTGCTTTACAGAGATCTTAGTAATTTGAAGCTTCTACTGTCCAAAAGGAAAAAATCTATTCCTGCTTGAGTTTATTTTGTAGTATATTATAATGACACCAATGATAATATAATGCATTAAATTAGAAGAATATTTTTTTTGTTATACATGAACACCATGCAAATTCAGAAAGTTTAGTATGATAAATAACATGTACTACATACTAATAGCTACATTATGTAAATGCAGTACAAACTGAAACACAATTCATGCAAGCCTTCAGTTATAATAGTAGGCCCATAAATATATTTACATTAAATCAGAATCAGTCAAACACTTGAGGTTGACTTGGTAACAAAGTAGACCACATACAGTGACCATATTTTAACCAGGCAAGCATGCGGGTGGTACGATAGAACCTTTTCCTTTTAATTTTTTCAAAATGACATTAATGACATGTTATTATTTACTTAAATCACATAACTATTGTAGAGTGCCTGTGATTATTATTATGTTTATTTAATTTTTACTTAATAGAGAAAAGAGAAGAAATGAATAGAAATAGAGCAGATTTGTAATTTTATGTCTTCCATTAAAGGGGTTGCCTCTTGATAACAATCTCCTTCTGTATATCCTATTAGCGTGAATAGAGTCGGCCTTAGGATAGATGATGTCCCATGCGAAATTATCTTTCGGCGGTCCACCCCATCATAAATGCCCCATAAATAAGTATAATGCCACCACACAGTGTAATGCCCTATATAGTGCCCCCACATAGTATAATGCCCATTTAGTGCCCCACACACAGTAGAATGCTCCTTTAGTGCCCCCATACAGTATAATAATATTTAATATATTTTATTCAAGAACACAGTATTTTGTCCCCTAATGCTGCCCACACAGTATTATGCCCCCTAAGTGTCACACAGTATATTGCTCCCTGTAGTGCCCCTACACTGTATAATATGTCCGCCTAGTGGCCTCCATACAGTATAATGCCCACCTCCCCTGGCTGCCACACACAGCCACCCCCCCTTGTAGATAGTGTCCCCCTGTAGATAGTGCCCCCGTACCTGTCCCCGTAGACAGTGCCATAATCCCCCATCTTCACCTTGTAGGCAGTGCCACACAGCCCCCTGTAGGTAGTGCCACACAGCCCCTGTAGGTAGTGCCACACAGCCCCCTTGTAGGTAGTGCCACACAGCCCCCTTGTAGGTAGTGCCCCACAGCCCCCTTGTAGGTAGTGCCCCACAGCCCCCTTGTAGGTAGTGCCCCACAGCCCCCTTGTAGGTAGTGCCACACAGCCCCCTTGTAGGTAGCACCCCCCTTCTGTAGATAGCGGCACTATAGCTCCCTGAAGGAGCGGAATCCCCCTGTGGCTGAGGTTTCCGTTCCTGGATGGAGAGCTTGATGTCTCTGTCCATATATGGACAGTGACATCAGGGGCAACTCCTGAAGCGGAATCCCCATCCACAGCGTTGACGACACTGTGACCGGGGATTCCACTCCATGAGAAGCTCCTGACGTCTCTGTCCTTTTATTGACAGTGACGTCAGGGGCTTCACCTGGAGCCAAATCACTGCGCCAGCAACCCTGTAGGCGGGGATTCCACTTCACGAGTTGCCCCTGATGTCACTGTCCATATAATCCCCGGCCACAGGGGGATTCCGCTCCTTCAGGGAGCTACAGTGGAGCTATGTACAGGAAGGGGGGGTGCTATATACAGGAAGGTGGGGTGGGGGGTGCCATCTACAGAGGCTGCAAAAAATCCCCTTCTCCTCCCATGCACTGCACGCTGTGAGGAGGAGGAGAGAAAGCATGGCCGTGGTTCAGAGGAATGTTGCGGCACCCTTGAAGTGTTCTCGCGGCACCCTGGTTGGGAACCACTGGCCTAGTAGATAGAAGAGTGGGGAGATAACATGGGGGTGCCGTGCAGGCGGGAGGCACGTGCACCCTCATGCCTGGTGTTGCCGCTAGTAGCCGCTTTAGCTGCTACAACGATAGTGACGCCACTGACCGAAGAAGCGACCGGACGGAAATGCAGCTGCTGATTCGCCAGGCCCGGGTGCTTCTGAAACACAAGCAGGGGAATGGAGACCTGTGCAATGGCACAGGTCGCACACCCATAAGGTCGGCCCTGAGCATGAATAGACCTGGAGGGGTTTCCTAGTTCCTGGTAACCCCCCTCTGAGAAGCTCATGAGAAAATAGAGCATAGAGACCTGACCTATATAAGTAATATAAGTATATTAAAAACCGCAGTTAAAAAAAAAACTTGGTGTGAATGAGGCCTAATGGGCTTTTACACTCACATGAAGATCACTGGGAGAATATAGACATGTAGCCTTATCTTTTTTTGTATACACTACCGTTCAAAACTTTGGGGTAACTCACGCTTATATTTATCAAATGAGTTGCAAAATGACTAGAAAATATAGTCAAGACATTGAGAAAGGTTAGAAATAATGATTTTTATTTGAAATAATAATTTTCTCCTTCAAACTTTGCTTTTGTCAAAGAATGCTCCATTTGCAGCAATTACAGCATTGCAGACCTTTGGCATTCTAGCTGTTAATTTGCTGAGGTAATTGGGAGAAATTTCACCCCATGCTTCCAGAATGCCCTCCCACAAGTTGGATTGGCTTGATGGGCAGTTCTTGCGTACCATACGGTCAAGCTGCTCCCACAACAGCTCTATGGGGTTGAGATCTGGTGACTGCGCTGGCCACTCCATTACAGATAGAATACCAGCTGCCTGCTTCTTCCCTAAATAGTTCTTGCATAATTTGGAGGTGTGCTTTGGGTCATTGTCCTGTTGTAGGATGAAATTGGCTCCAATCAAGCGCTGTCCACAGGGTAAGGCATGGCGTTGCAAAATGGAGTGATAGCCTTCCTAATTCAAAATCCCTTTTACCTTGTACAAATCTCCCACTTTACCAGCACCAAAGCAACCCCAGACAATCACATTACCTCCACCATGCTTGACAGATGGCATCAGGCACTCTTCCAGCATCTTTTCAGTTGTTCTGCGTGTCACAAATGTTCTTCTGTGTGATCCAAACACCTCAAACTTCGATTCGTCTGTCCATAACACTTTTTTCCAATCTTCCTTTGTCCAATGTCTGTGTGCTTTTGCCCATATTATTATTTTCCTTTTATTAGCCAGTCTCAGATATGGCTTTTTCTTTGCCACTCTGCCCTGCAGGCCAACATCCCGGAGTCGCCTCTTCACTGTAGACGTTGACACTGGCGTTTGTTTTGCGGGTACTATTTAATGAAGCTGCCATTTGAGGACCTGTGAGGTGTCTATTTCTCAAACTAGAGACTCTAATGTACTTGTCTTGTTGCTCAGTTGTGCAGCGTGGCCTCCCACTTCTCTGTCTACTCTGGTTAGAGCCTGTGTGTGCTGTCCTCTGAAGGGAGTAGTACACACCGTTGTAGGAAATCTTCAGTTTCTTGGCAATTTCTCGCATGGAATAGCCTTCATTTCTAAGAACAAGAATAGACTGTCGAGTTTCACATGAAAGTTCTCTTTTTCTAGCCATTTTGAGAGTTTAATCGAACCCACAAATGTAATGCTTCAGATTCTCAACTAGCACAAAGGAAGATCAGTTTTATATCTCCTCTAAACAGCAAAATTGTTTACAGCGGTGCTAACATAATTGCACAAGGGTTTTCAAGTGTTTTCTAATCATCCATTAGCCTTCTAACACAGTTAGCAAACACAATGTACCATTAGAACACTGGAGTGATGGTTGCTGGAAATGGGCCTCTATACACCTATGTAGATATTGCATTAAAAACCAGACATTTGCAGCTAGAATAGTCATTTACCACATTAACAATGTATAGAGTGTATTTCTGATTCATTTAATGTTATCTTCATTGAAAAAAACTGCTTTTCTTTCAAAAATAAGGAAATTTCTAAGTGACCCTAAACTTTCGAACGGTAGTGTATTTGTGTATATATATATGTAATGATAGGGGTAGGGAAACGGACAAGTGAGCCCTAATCTACCCGCCACTCTGTCCCTGCCTACTTGCAACGACCCGCCCTAGGCGACGGGGTACATCTGGGCGGCGGTCCCTACGCTCAGTAAGTGCACGAGACAAACACAAGGGAATATAAAGCAAAGGGAAAGGGGCAGTTGCCCACGGCAACACCGTGAGCAACAGAGTGGTGAACGAGCCAAGTCAAAACAGGAGAGCACGAGGTACCAAACGCAGAGCAGAAGAGTAGTCAGAAAGCCAGGGTCAGTATGGAGCAGGATCAAATAGTAGGAGCTGTAGCTGGGCCAGGAAACCACACGGAAAGAATCACAAGCAAGGAGGAACAGGAAAGGCAGGTATAAATAGACAGAGGGCGGGAGCTAGCTGAGTCTGGCCAGGCTGCGATAGGCTCTCCCACTCCTAAGCCTGCTAGCCTGAGTGGTGGAAGGTGGAGTCAGTCTCAGAGAGATAGACTCAGGTGAAGACTGATTACCTCTGGAAGTTAACCCCGAAGCTGTGCCTGGCAGATCCTTTACAGTACCCCCCCCCTTTTATGAGGGGCCACCGGACCCTTTCTAAGTGGACCTGGTTTACTGGGGAAACGAAGGTGGAACTTCCTGACCAATACCCCAGCGTGAACATTCCGGTCGGATACCCAAGTCCTCTCCTCAGGCTCGTATCCTCTCCAATGGACCAGGTACTGGAGGGAGCCTTGGACCATCTTGCTGTCCACAATCTTGGCCACCTCGAATTCCACCCCCTCAAGGGTGAGAACGGGAACAGGAGGTTTCCTCGAGGGAGCCAAGGACGGGGAGCAGGGTTTAAGGAGGGAGGCATGAAACACGTCGTGTATACGAAAAGATGGGGGTAACTCCAGCCGGAAGGAGACAGGATTGAGGACTTAAATGACCTTATACGGCCCAATAAACCGGGGAGCAAACTTCTTGGACGGGACCTTAAGACGCAAGTTCCTAGACGATAACCACACCAGATCCCCGACCATAAACAAGGGGTTAGCAGAACGTTTTCTATCAGCCTGAGTTTTTTGTACGCTCTGGGACGCCTCTAGGTTCTTCTGAACCTGGGCCCAGACTGTGCACAGTTCCCGATGAACGACCTCTACCTCGGGATTGTTGGAACTACCAGGTGAAACGGAGGAGAACCGTGGATTAAACCCAAAATTACAGAAAACGGGGTAGACCCCTGACGAGTTACTGACCCGGTTATTAAGGGAAAATTCAGCGAGGGGAATGAATGAGACCCAATCATATTGACAGTCAGAGATAAAACACCTTAAATATTGTTCTAGAGATTGATTAGTCCTCTCAGTTTGGCCATTGGTTTCAGGATGGAAAGCAGAGGAGAAGGACAGATCAATCTCCAACTTCTTACAGAAGGCTCTCCAAAACAAAGAAACAAATTGTACCCCTCTGTCCGAAACAATATTGACAGGGACCCCATGGAGACGGAGGATGTGTTTGACAAACAAGGTAGCTAACGTCTTGGCGTTGGGTAGTTTCTTGAGGGGCACAAAGTGGCACATCTTACTGAAGCGGTCTACTACCACCCACACCACCGACTTGCCTTGGGATGGAGGCAAATCGGTGATAAAATCCATGGAGATATGTGTCCAAGGTCTCTGGGGAATGGGCAACGAACGTAGTAAGCCTGCTGGTCGGGACCTGGGAGTCTTGGACCTAGCACAAACCTCACAAGCGGCGATGTAGGCCTTGACATCTTTAGGCAACCCAGGCCACCAATAGTTTCTGGCAATGAGGTGTTTGGTACCCAGGATGCCTGGATGACCAGATAGTGCGGAGTCATGATTTTCCCTAAGTACCCTTAGCCGGTATTGCAGGGGAACAAACAGCTTGTCCTCAGGAAGGTTCCCGGGAGCTGAACCTTGATCAGCTGCAATTTCAGAGACTAAATCAGAATCAATAGAAGAAATGATTATACCGGGAGGCAAAATACAAGCAGGATCTTCCTCCGAAGGAGGGCTGGCCATGAAGCTACGCGACAGTGCATCGGCCTTAATATTTTTAGACCCAGCCCTATAGGTAACCAAAAAGTTGAATCTGGTAAAATATAGCGCCCATCGAGCTTGTCTCGGGTTTAGCCTCCGGGCAGATTCTAGGAAAACCAGATTCTTGTGGTCGGTAAGGACCGTTACCTGGTGCCTAGCCCCCTCCAGGAAGTGGCGCCACTCTTCAAATGCCCATTTAATGGCTAAGAGTTCGCGGTTGCCAATATCATAGTTACTCTCAGTGGGCGAAAACTTCCTGGAGAAGTAGGCACAGGGGCGGAGATGGGTGAGGGACCTGGTACCCTGGGACAAGACAGCCCCCACTCCCACCTCGGATGCGTCAACTTCCACGATAAATGGCTCCATTTGGTTGGGCTGAACCAGCACCGGGGCCGAGATAAAGCACTTCTTAAGGACCTCAAAAGCCTGGACAGCCTCTGGAGACCAGTGGAGGAGATCAGCACCTTTGCGAGTGAGGTCCGTAAGAGGCTTAGCGATGACCGAGAAGTTAGCAATGAATCTCCTGTAATAATTAGCGAACCCCAAAAAACACTGTAACGCCTTCAGAGAGGCAGGTTGGACCCATTCCGCCACAGCCTGAACCTTGGCGGGGTCCATGCGGAATTCATGAGGAGTGAGGATTTGACCCAAAAATGGTGTCTCCTGTACCCCAAACACACATTTTTCGGTTTTTGCAAACAGTTTGTTTTCCCGAAGGACCTGGAGCACCTTCCTGACATGCTCAATGTGTTAGGGCCAGTCCTTGGAAAACACCAGTATGTCATCAAGGTACACTACAAGAAATATCCCCAGGTAATCTCTCAAAATCTAATTTATGAAATTCTGGAAGACCGCCGGCGCATTACACAACCCAAAGGGCATGACGAGGTATTCTAAATGACCTTCGGGCGTGTTAAACGCAGTCTTCCACTCATCCCCCTCTTTGATGCGGATAAGGTTATACGCCCCCCGTAGATAAAACTTAGAGAACCATTGGGCCCCCTGAACCTGATTAAAGAGATCAGGAATCAAAGGAAGGGGATACTGGTTCCTTACAGTGACCTTATTCAGGTTACAGTAGTCAATGCATGGCCTAAGACCACCATCCTTCTTCCCTACGAAGAAGAAGCCAGCACCTACCGGAGAAGTAGAGGGGCGAATGTAACCCTTGGCCAGGCATTCCTGGATATACTCTCTCATGGCTTCACGTTCGGGACAAGAAAGATTAAATATCCTACCCTTAGGAAGCTTAGCTCCTGGTACCAATTCGATAACGCAATCGTATTCTCTATGAGGAGGTAACACTTCGGAGGCCTCCTTAGAGAAAACATCAGCGAAGTCCCGAACAAACTCCGGTAGCGTGTTCACCTCCTCAGGGGGAGAAATAGAATTAACAGAAAAACATGACGTCAAACATTCATTACCCCATTTGGTAAGCTCCCCAGTATTCCAGTCAAACGTGGGATTATGCAACTGCAACCAGGGAAGGCCTAAAACCAAATCGGACGATAATCCCTGCATCAACAGTACAGAGCACTGCTCCAAATGCATGGAGCCAACAAGGAGTTCAAAAACAGGGGTATGCTGTGTAAAATAACCATTAGCAAGAGGAGTGGAGTCGATACCCACTACCGGGACAGGTTTAGGCAAATCAATCAAAGGCATAGCAAGAGACATAGCAAATTCCACAGACATGATATTAGCAGAAGACCCTGAATCCACGAAGGCACTGCCGGTAGCAGACCTACCACCAAAAGAGACCTGAAAGGGAAGCAAGATCTTATTACGTTTCATATTTACGGGAAATACCTGTGCGCCCAAGTGACCTCCCCGATGATCACTTAGGCGCGGAAGTTCTCCGGCTGCATTCTTACACTTAGGACAGTTGTTCACTTGATGCTTGTCATCCCCACAGTAGAAGCAGAGACCATTCTTCCTGCGGAAATCTCTGCGTTGTTGGGGGGACACGAAGGCCCCGAGTTGCATAGGTACCTCTGAGTCTTCCGGGGAAGAACGAAGCAACGGAACCTCGGGAGGCATCATGGGGGAGTCGGAGGAGAAAACACATAAACGTTCGCGTTGTCGTTCCCTGAGACGTCGGTCAAGTCGTACCGCTAAAGCCATAACCTGGTCTAGGGAGTCAGAAGAGGGATAGCTAACTAACAGGTCTTTCAGGGCATTCGACAGACCCAACCTAAACTGACACCTTAAGGCAGGGTCATTCCACCGAGAAGCTACGCAACACCTCCTAAAGTCAGAACAATACTCCTCAACAGGTCTCTTACCCTGACGTAAGGTCACCAGCTGACTCTCGGCAAAGGCAGTCTTGTCAGTCTCGTCATAAATGAGTCCGAGAGCAGAAAAGAAAAGATCAACGGAGGAAAGTTCAGGGGCATCAGGAGCCAAGGAGAAGGCCCATTCTTGGGGCCCGTCCTGGAGCCGGGACATAATTATACCCACTCACTGGCTCTCAGAACCTGAGGAGTGGGGCTTTAAGCGAAAGTAAAGCCTGCAACTCTCCCGAAAGGAGAGAAAAGCCCTCCGGTCCCCTGAGAACCGGTCGGGCAACTTGAGGTGGGGTTCAGGAGTTGAGGTGAGGGGAACTACCAAGGTAGCATCAGGCTGGTTGACCTTCTGAGCCAGGGCCTGGACCTGTAGGGAGAGATCCTGCATTTGCTGAGCCAGGGTCTCAAGGGGGTCCATAGTAGTGTCAGGGACCAGGGTAGACTAGGTATATGGGCTTGTGATTATGTAATGATAGGGGTAGGGAAACGGACAAGTGAGCCCTAATCTAGACGCCACTCTGTCCCTGCCTACTTGCAACGACCCGCCCTAGGCGACGGGGTACAACTGGGCGGCGGTCCCTACGCTCAGTAAGTGCACGAGACAAACATACAAGGGAATATAAAGCAAAGGGAAAGGGGCAGTTGCCCACGGCAACACCGTGAGCAACAGAGTGGTGAACGAGCCAAGTCAAACCAGGAGAGCACGAGGTACCAAACGCAGAGCAGAAGAGTAGTCAGAAAGCCAGGGTCAGTATGGAGCAGGATCAAATAGTAGGAGCTGTAGCTGGGCAAGGAAACCACACGGAAAGAATCACAAGCAAGGAGGAACAGGAAAGGCAGGTATAAATAGACAGAGGGCGGGAGCTAGCTGAGTCTGGCCAGGCTGCGATAGGCTCTCCCACTCCTAAGCCTGCCAGCCTGAGTGGTGGAAGCTGGAGTCAGTCTCAGAGAGATAGACTCAGGTGAAGACTGATTACCTCTGGAAGTTAACCCCGAAGCTGTGCCTGGCAGATCCTTTACAATATATATGTATGTGTGTATATATATATAGACTTATATATGCATATGTGTGTGTGTGTGTGTGTGTGTGTGTGTGTGTGTGTGTATATACTGTATATGTGTGTGTGTGTGTGTGTGTGTGTGTAATATATATATATATACACAGTGAAGGAAATAAGTATTTGATCCCTTGCTGATTTTGTAAGTTTGCCCACTGTCAAAGACATGAACAGTCTAGAATTTTTAGGCTACGTTAATTTTAGCAGTGAGAGATAGATTATATAAAAAAAAAAAAAAAAGAAAATCACATAGTCAAAATTATATATATTTATTTGCATTGTGCACAGAGAAATAAGTATTTGATCCCTTTGGCAAACAAGACTTAATACTTGGTGGCAAAACCCTTGTTGGCAAGCACAGCAGTCAGACGTTTTTTGTAGTTGATGATGAGGTTTGCACACATGTTAGATGGAATTTTGGCCCACTCCTCTTTGCAGATCATCTGTAAATCATTAAGATTTCGGGGCTGTCGCTTGGCAACTCGGATCTTCAGCTCCCTCCATAAGTTTTCGATGGGATTAAGGTCTGGAGACTGGCTAGGCCACTCCATGACCTTAATGTGCTTCTTTTTGAGCCACTCCTTTGTTGCCTTGGCTGTATGTTTCGCGTCATTGTCATGCTGAAAGACCCAGCCACGAGCCATTTTTAATGTCCTGGTGGAGGGAAGGAGGTTGTCACTCAGGATTTGACGGTACATGGCTCCATCCATTCTCCCATTGATGCGGTGAAGTAGTCATGTGCCCTTAGCAGAGAAACACCCCCAAAACATAATGTTTCCACCTCCATGCTTGACAGTGGGGACGGTGTTCTTTGGGTCATAGGCAGCATTTCTCTTCCTCCAAACACGGCGAGTTGAGTTAATGCCAAAGAGCTCAATTTTAGTCTCATCTGACCACAGCACCTTCTCCCAATCACTCTCAGAATCATCCAGATGTTCATTTGCAAACTTCAGATGGGCCTGTACATGTGCCTTCTTGAGCAGGGGGACCTTGTGGGCACTGCAGGATTTTAATCCATTACGGCGTAATGTGTTACCAATGGTTTTCTTGGTGACTGTGGTCCCAGCTGCCATGAGATCATTAACAAGTTCCCCCCGTGTAGTTTTCGGCTGAGCTCTCACCTTCCTCAGGATCAAGGATACCCCACGAGGTGAGATTTTGCATGGAGCCCCAGATCGATGTCGATTGACAGTCATTTTGTATGTCTTCCATTTTCTTACTATTGCACCGACAGTTGTCTCCTTCTCACCCAGCGTCTTACTTAGGGTTTTGTAGCCCATTCCAGCCTTGTGCAGGTCTATGATCTTGTCCCTGACATCCTTAGAAAGCTCTTTGGTCTTGCCCATGTTGTAGAGGTTAGAGTCAGACTGATTAATTGAGTCTGTGGACAGGAGTCTTTTATACAGGTGACCATTTAAGACAGCTGTCTTTAATGCAGGCACCAAGTTGATTTGGAGCGTGTAACTGGTCTGGAGGAGGCTGAACTCTTAATGGTTGGTAGGGGATCAAATACTTATTTCTCTGTGCACAATGCAAATAAATATATATAATTTTGACTATGTGATTTTCTGTTTTTTTTTAAATATAATCTATCTCTCACTGGTAAAATTAACCTAGCCTAAAAATTGTAGACTGTTCATGACTTTGACAGTGGGCAAACTTACAAAATCAGCAAGGGATCAAATACTTATTTCCTTCACTGTATATATATATATATATATATATATATATATATATATATATATATATATATAATGTGTGTGTATATATGTATATATATATGTGTGTTTGTATATATATATATATATATATATATATATATATATATATGTGTGTATGTATAATGTGTGTGTGTATGTGTATACACACACACAAACACTGCATATTACATTACACACACGGAGGCCTCGTTTCATTTGTCTTATCCATCATTCATCTCTCCTTGACTTATTCTCCGCTCACCCTCCGTCTGCGCCCAAGGTCAGTACAGTCCTGTCATTCATTAGATGAAGCGATAAAACACAGGGGAAGGTCACGGTCACAGGATCTTGGGCTGTGAATAGAAACTCCATCATTTAAAGGGCCCCATCCACCCTATAGATAAACCGCACAGCACCTGGGCAATGTAGTGCGCAGGACCTGTAGGCGATGTGATATAATTTGTAGATTGCTGTAGAGAGGAGTTCAGAGCCCCCAAATCTTGCCGCCAATGTAATTTGGACTTGCAGTGATCCCAGGCTGAGGATTCCACTGTACTGGGCATGTGCAGCCTGAAGCTTGTGATCCTCTAGAGCGGAGACTCTCCAGCGGTTGTGAAACTACGACTCCCAGCATGCCAGGGCCTTGCCACCTGGTGAGGTTATTAAAGGGGAACTCCACTCAATTTATGGCTGTGCATAAAATGTGTCTTCTCCACACTGAGTGCTCACCCTGTGTCCGCTGCCTCCTCTCCTATCAATCTCCATGCCTCCCTCTGTATATTTCCTGTCCTCAAGGTTACGCCTGTCTCTACATATACACCCAGCATCTCCTAAGGCCCCATCTACACGAACGTGCTTTTGCGGCCGCAATTCCCCCGAAAATCCACGGGAGAATTGCGGCCCCATTCATTTTTCTGGGGCAATGCACACGACCGTAGTTTTTACGGTCGGTGCATGGCCCGGGAGCCCGCACCGCAGAAAGAACGGACCTGTCTTATTACGGCTGTCTTCTGCGGTCCGGGCTCATTGAAAATAATGGCCGCGGCCATGTGCATGTCCCGCAATTTGCGGGCGGCTCGTGGCTGACAGTCCGCAGCCGGCCGACCCGAAATTCACGGCCGTGCACATGGCTACGGTCGTGTGCATAAGGCCTAAGTCTTCAGCTTCACTATGGTCCCTCTGCTGCTGCCGGCCCTCGTCGTCCTCTTCTTTCTATACTTAAGGGTATTTTTACACGGCCAAATTTCAGACGTATACGAGGCGTATTATGCCTCGTTTTACGTCTGAAAATAGGGCTACAATACGTCGGCAAACATCTGCCCATTCATTTGAATGGTTTTGCCGACGTACTGTGCAGACGACCTGTTATTTACGCGTCGTCGTTTGACAGCTGTCAAACGACGACTCGTAAAAATACAGCCTCATCAAAAGAAGTGCAGGAGACTTCTTTGGACGTTTTTGGAGCTGTTTTCTCACAGACTCCAATGAAAACAGCTCCAAAAATGGACGTAAAAAACGCCGCAAAAACGGCGTAAATACGCCGCGAAAAATGCGAGTTGGTAAAAAAACGTCTGAAAAGCAGGGTCTGTTTTCCCTTGAAAACAGCTCTGGATTTTCAGACGTTTTTGTTGACTACGTGTGAACATACCCTAAGATGTTCCCACTCCAAGTGTCGCCTGTCAGGACTCGACCAGAACCAGCGCCCTCCGCGTCCTGCACCACTGCCCTTCATCTGGAATCTGATGGATCTGGGGCGCAGTGATCTTCCTCGACATTTCATGCGCCTGGCCCAGAAATACGGCCCCATCTATTGTCTCAGCTTCTGGGGTCAAGGTATGTGAAGGTCCGGGGTTTTTTTGTGGTATTTTATTACTAAAACTGCTTTACTTCCAAAACTAGAAATAATAAAAATGACACTGGCGCTAAAAAAGTGACGACCAGTGCGCCAAGCATTAGATGTGGTCACTTCTTTAAGGCGACTTGCACCGAGACCAGCACCCATTCTGCTGGAACAATGTAAATTGACGATTCACATGGTCATTACGAAGGACTCCTATGGTCAGCCATACAGCAGGCAATAGGTGGCTCATGAGCCACTGGTTGGGAACCCCCGCTGTAGCCTGTGACTTACGGGTAAAATGGTTTACAGCGGGTCTAGAAAATCTTTATTGGCACAACAAGGCATTGTGTTATGCGGCCCGAAAAAATACCCAAAATAGGTGTGAACATACCCTTATAGCTCTTTAATATGTAGCTGCCTCTTTTTCAAAGGACCAAAAGGTAATTGGACAATTATCTCAATAGGCTATTTAATGGGCTGCATGGGCTATTCCCTCGTTATTCCATCACCAATTAAGCAGGTAAAGGGTCTGGAGTTGATTCCAGGTGTGGGATTTGCATTTGGAAGCTGTTGCTGTGAACCCACAACATGAGGTGAAAGGAGCTCTCAATGCAAGTGAAACCGACCATCGCTAGGCTGAAAAAAAATGAAGAAATCCATCAGAGAGAAGCAGAAATGTCAGGAGTGGCCAAATCAACAGTTTGGTATATTCTTAAAAAAAAGAAGAAAAAAAAAAGAGCGCACTGGTGATCTCAGGAACTCCAAAAGGCCTGGACGTCCACGTAAAACAAGAGTGGTGGATGATCGCAGAATCCTTTCCATGGTGAAGAAAACCCCTTCACAACATATACCCAAGTGACGAACACTCTCCTGGAAGTAGGTGGATCAGTATCTAAGTCCACCATAAAGAGAAGACTTCATGAGAGCAAATACAGGGAGTTCACAAGGTGAAAACCATTAATCAGCCTCAGAAAGGCCAGATTAGACTTTACCAAACAACAAGTAAAGAAGCCGCCCAGTTCTGGAACAGCATGAAACTAAGATCAACCTGCACCAGAATGATGGGAGGAAGAAAGTATGGAGAAGGCTCGGAACGGCTCATGATCCAAAGCACACCACATCCTGTGTAACACATGTATAGCATGGGTAGCAATGTGGTGGCATGGCAGGGGCAGTGTGGTGGCATGGGCATGCATGGCTGCCTGGCACTGGGTCACTAGTGTTTGTTGATGATGTGACTGAAGACAGAAGCGGCCGGATGAATTCTGAAGTGTTCAGGGATTTACTTTCTGCTCAGATTCAACCACATGCAGCAGGTGATTGGACGTTGCTTCACAGGACAGATGGACAATGACCCAAAATATTCTGCGAAAGCAACCCAGGAGTATATAGGGCAAAAAAGTGGAATATTCTGCAATGACCGAGTCACCAGATCTCAACGCGATCGAGCTGCATTTCTTTAGCTTAAAGGGAATGTGTCGCTAGAAAAATGATTTTTTTTTTTTGTTGTTAAACTGTTAGTATATAAATGATTAAACATTGTTCTATTTTTTTAACATTTTTTCAAAAGTCAGGAAATATTATAAATTAGATTCTAATTTATAACATTTCCATGTGCTGGTCACTAGAGGGAGCAATTCCCAAAATTGCAGCATTGGCATGTGGTAAAGCAACCTCATTGCTTTATGCAGCAAAATTGGAGAAGACACACTCGCTTTAGCGTCCTCAAACAATCCCCCCTCCTTTATCCTGGCTAGTGGCAGGAGAAAGGAGGGGGTTGAATGTTCAAACCTCCTACACTGTGTGTCGCCATTTTTTGAGCGAATGTACAGTGTAGGAGGATTAGATACAGTGGTAAATACACAGTATAACACGAACATACACAAACATAACTTACCTGCTCCTGCCGCCACCGCTCCGTTGGCTCCTAGTCCTTGCTTCTGAACATATGGACGGAAGCCGCGACCGGAAGTAGTCATCTTACTGTCCGGCCGCGACTTCCGGTCCACATGAAAATAGCGCCGGATGTCGCTCGGCGGAAGACCTTCCTTTTGGACTGTGTGGGAGCGGCGCATGTGCCGCTCCCACACAGACAGCGTACGCTATAGTGAATGGAACGGCTCCCGTTCGCATTCTCTATGGGGATGTATGTGCCGTATTCCATCTCTGTATGTGTCGTTAATCGACACATACAGAGATGAAAATAAAATGGCAGCCCACATAGTGAAGTGAAGTAAAAGTAATAGTAATAAAAAAGTACAACACAAAAACACAAATAAATAAAATTTATTTTAATAACATACTAAAAGAAATAACAGATAAAAAAAAAATTTGCGTGACACCTTCCCTTTAACCCCTTAATGACCGGGCCATTTTGCACGTTAATGACCAAGGATTATTTTTTGTTTTTTCACGGTCGCATTCCAAGAGTCGTAGCTCTTTTTTTATTCTGTCGACATAGCCGTATAAGGGCTTGTTTTTTGCGGGACGAGTTGTATTTTGTAATTGTACCATTTTTAGATGCTTTTAACATATTGATTAACTTTTATTAACTTTATTTTAGGAGAGAATTGAAAATAAGCAGCTATTCCAGCATTGATTTTCACGTTATAAGTTTACGGCGTTTACTATGCAGCGTTAATAACAGGTTACCTTTATTCTATGGGTCGGCACGATTACGGGGATACCAAATATGTAAAGGTTTTATATGTTTTTTCTACGTTTGCACAATAAAAACCCTTTTAGAAAAAAATTACTTGTTTTTGCATCGCCGCATTCCAAGAGCCGTAACGTTTTTATTTTTCCGTCGATGTGGCCGTATGTGGGCTTGATTTTTGCGGGCCAATGTGTAGTTTTTATTAGTACTATTTTGGGGTACATAGGACTTATAGATTAACTTTTATTTTATTTTTTATGGGGGGAATGGGAGAAAAGAGAGAATTTTGACGTTGTTTTTTGCGTTTTCTTGGGACGCCGTTCATCCGGCGGTTTAATTAATATGTTCATTTTATTGGTCAAGTTGTTACGAACGCGGGGATACCATATATGTGTATGTGTGATTTGTTTTGACCGTTTAACTAAATAAAACCACTTTTTGGGCCAAAAAAGTAGTTTTATTTGACTTTGACTGTAATTATTTTTATTTTTTTTTCACAAACTTTATTTAACTGTTTTACTTTTTTTTTTTTAGTCCCACCAGGGGACTTCACTATACGATGTGCCGATCGCATATATAATGCTTTGGTATACTTAGTATACCAAAGCATTATTGCCTGTCAGTGTAAAACTGACAGGCAACCTGTTAGGTCATGCCTCCGGCATCGCCTAACAGGCAGATGCTGAAGGCAGACCTGGGGGTCTTTGTTAGACCCCCGGCTGTCATGGAAACCCGACGGCGACCCGCGATTTGTTTGCGGGGGCGCCGATCGGGTGACAGAGGGAGCTCCCCCCTCTGTCAAACTCATTAAATGCCGCTGTCACTATTGACAGCGGCATTTAATGGGTTAAACTGCCGGAATCGGCGCGCGCTTCGATTCCGGCAGTTGCAGCAGGAGCCATGCTGTGTATAACAGCCGTGCTCCTGCCGCTGATCGCGTGGGTACAGTGACAGTACCCGCGCCATCACAGGACGGATATATCCGTCCTCCTGCGCGAACTAGCAGCTGCTGAGGACGGATATATCCGTCCTTCGGCGTTAAGGAGTTAAAGATTAAAGGTTCTCTTTAATCTGTGTCAATATTGCAGGATGCGATCAGGTGGCCCTGTAAATATAGGAGGTGTCCATTTGCAATAGAAATGAATGGATGAGTATTTTTATCTGCAATTATGGTCCGTAATGGAGTGTGAGGTGTTTGCCAATATACAGAGCTTTACTAGCCTATTCTGCTGCCTTAAAGGGAATGTGTCGCGAATTAAACCTTTTTTTTTTTAAGTGTTGTTACTTATTGCTATTATATTTTTTACGTTTTTTGCTGTATTTTTTTTTCTTCCATATGGTGGAAAGTATTAAAAATTAAATAATAATTTCACATGTTTTCATTGACTCCTATGCCCTGTAGCTGCCGTATTCCATCTCTGTATGCGTCGTTAATCGACACATACAGAGATAAAAAAAAAATGGCAGCCCCCATAGAGTAAAAGAAAGAAAAAAAAGAAAAAGTACAACACAAATAAATAAAATTTATTTTAATGACATACTAAAACCAATATTATATAGAAAAAAATAAATTCGTGATCATCCTACCATATATCCAACTTTACAGGTGTTTAGAAAGGTGCGGAGTAGAGAGGGAATATCACAACTGTTATCACCCCTCACTCCGGTTTTGGGTAACCCGGAATTTGGCCCAGGTCTGTCAGATCAGACCTTTAAGATATGGGTACAGCAGGGGCATTTTAGAGTAAGTCATTTTTATAGGGGCAATGCATGGCTGCATGGAGAAGAGCTTTCCCAGCCAGAGGGTCTCCCGGACGCGTCCCAATGGCAGGCGTTACAATTGACTCATTACTTGTCAAGACTACCTACACCGGCTTCCTATGACCGAGCTCTATCTTCCTTTGAAACTTTGTGTTCTCAAACGGGGCATGTGAGACGGGCCCTGTCCAGTCTTTACTGCGTGCTGCTCACTCCTGCTGAGGATTTCATCCCACCATATATTACGAAATGGGAAAGAGATCTTCAGATTACTCTAACACAAGAGCAAAGGGAACAGATCATGCTCCTCACACATAAGGCGTCTATTAGTAACGCCTATCAGGAAACCAGTTTTAAAATACTATCCCGTTGGTACAGAGTCCCACATGTGCTACATAAAATGTTCCCGGATGTTTCTCCTTTATGTTGGCGATGCGGCAGAGAAGAGGGAACGCTTTTACATATATTCTGGAGCTGTGAGAACCTTCGCACCTATTGGTCAGAGGTTCAAGATATCATTCTAGAGATCACAGGAATCTCGCTGGGAGATGATCCGGCATGGATTTTGCTGCACCACCACGATATACCTGTGGGGCGCTACAGGAAGATGTTAGTGAGACATTTGCTGAACGCAGCTAAGGCTTGTATTCCGGGGGGTTGGAGATCCTCTGAGCCTCCTGTGACTAGACAATGGCTGGAGCGCATTCACGAAATTCGGAGAATGGAGGAGTTGCTCCATTCCGCACCCGAACGAGCAACGCAGTTTCAGAAAACCTGGTTCTATTGGTTTGACTTCTGCAAGTCGGACAGATACAAGAGGGCCATGGGTGAACTGATTAGTGGAGAACCAGGGAGCTCTTGAGTTCTCTCTGGTCTGTGATGTGCTGTGGGGGGGGGGGGGGGAGTGAGGGGAGGACATCTCCCCTTCTCCCTCTTAAGATTTTCCCTATACCCCCCCCCCCTTCCTTTTGTCCTTCTACCCTTCGTTTACTTCCCTATTTGAATCAATCATTACTAAGAATTGACTGAGATGTGGGTGATGGAGGGGCGGATGAGGGTGTAATGCTGGTATTCCTGTCTTGCTATACTAATGCTTGTAGTGTATTGATGGTACTATGTTGGGAGGACTTTGATTGCATATTTACTTATTGTTGTTGAAATATAGGTTGAAATGATCGGCCCTCATGGGCTTTTTATGTACCCATGTCACCCCCTTTTCTTTTTCTGTATCCCCATTTCTTTTCTTGAAAATAAAAAATTTGAAATATAAAAAACAAAAAAAACAAAGGAGGAAACCCAGCGTCTGTTGATGTCCATGGGTTCCAGACTTCAGGCCATCATTGCCTGCAAAGGATTCTCTACAAAGTATTAAAAAAAACATTTATGGTAATGTTAATTTGTCCAATCACTTTTGATCACCTGAAATGAGGAGGTGGTGTAGAAAAATGGTGGCAATTCCTAAACTTTTCACAGGAGATTTTTGTTTAACCCCTTGAAATAAACCTGAAAGCTTCAACTTCAATTGCATCTCAGTTGTTTCATTTCAAATCCAATGTGGTGTCAGCAAAACCCAAATCATGAAGATTGTGTCACTGCCCAAATAATTCTGGACCCAACCCACACACCCACCCACACAGCAAACACTCTGAACAAGCATAGCTGCAGTGTAAAGAATGGGGGTGGGACAGAGCAAGAGTATTGAACTACAGCGAAGCTGGAGTCATTGATCATATCCAAGTCCTTATGAAGATTAGTCTAAAATGATGAAGATCAAAGTTATAATATACATTTTTTTTTTATTTGAAAAAATTAACAAATCTTCACAGATTAAAAACAGGAAGCGGATCATAAACTCAGCAGAACAATTAGAAGGTCGGCCAGGTCAGGTTTCATTAGCGGTTGTGTCCAGCGTCTTTGTTAGCGGTTTTGTCCAGCAGTGCCGCCTTGTGGTCATTTTCTGTGCTACATCCTGGACCCCTATAACCCATTACAAAGCTGGACAGAAAAACGACTGCACTACCACCCTGCAAACTGCAGTGGCAGCCATATTGGTTGTAACAACTTTCCCATGAACAGATAAAACAAAGAGAAAACCTCCATTGTAACCAGTGTCAGGAGGGGGCGCTAAAGCCGGTTTACTCTTCCAAACTGGATCTTTTATGCAATGGTAAAACTTGTATTTCCCAATAGATTTTCTCCATTAATATAAAACTATTTACACGTGATCAATCTTCATCAAATCTTGAGAGATAAAACGGCAGCGTTATCACAGTTCATACGGGATGCCTCGGATTCTCCGTGCGAGCTGCATGTCCTTCACAAAGAGAGTGCCCCTATTGGCCTGGTGACTGAAGAGGTAAGAATCTTCAAAGAGACTCACGAGGAAGTCCTCAGCTGACTGTGGATACAGAAGAGCATTAGTCCCTCTTAAAGTGACAGCACTCCCGGTATAATTTACTACACAGCTCGAAGGACTGATCAGATTTCACTTTTATGAGCTGTTAGCTAGAGTGATGGTGGGGGGGGGGGGGGGTCTGGCCTCTGGAACTCCCATAATGCATCACAACCCCTATGCAAATGTCCCGCTAGGGCATATGGATGTGTTAGAGAGGGCGGGGGCTGAGTAGTGAACCACTGCAAAGAGCAGCTCCCCCTCTGGTTGACCCATGCGTTACATGGACAGTGCATTGTATGAGATACTGACCTCTTGTAGCGCCATAAGTGCGGTGCTTTGCCAGTAGTAAAACACGCCGCGGGAATACTTCAGGCAGATCTCTCTCACCTGCAAGAATAAAAGGGGAATATCACTGACAATAAAGAGGAGCAGCCGCAGAGGACACATCCACTCACCAGGCGGAAAAACGGGGTTTTCTGAATGAGCAGATTGGTTGATTTTTGGTACTTTCTTATTTCCATCAGTGCACGGGCTCCTGGGCGGTAACGTCTTCTTCGTTGCGTGCTCGGTCTGTGACTTGTTTCCCCTCTACCTGTAAGAAAGAAATCCATAATCATAGCTGAAAATGAATCTCCCGCTACATGGAAATTCACTGTCTGGCCGGGTTCACACGTAGCGTAAACACGGCGGATTTTCTGCAACGGATTTCATTGCGGAAACTCCACAGCGTAATACAGAAGCAGAAGAGTGGAGGAGATTCAAACAAATCTCATCCAGACGCAGCGGAAAAAAAACGCCAAACTTACCCAGATCTCTCTGCTCCTGCGTTCAACCCGGCCTCCAGGGATGATGTCTCATCCCATATGACTGCTGCAGAACATCAGAGGGACATGTCACCATGGCTACGGGTAAGTATGGGTTTTTTTTCTACCTTCTATGGACATTCCAGCCGAAAAACTGCAGTTTTTCAGACAGAATTACCTCCGGTGCCCAGGGCCAATACGCTGTGTACTTTTACGCCACGTATCTGCCCTGTGTGAACATGGCCTATTACCTTAATGTCCCCCAAGGAACATCAGGTAAACAGATTTAAAACATAACATGCTACCTGCAGCCACCACTAGAGGGAGCTCATTGTATATGGTTGTACATTGAACTTGGTAACAAAACAGTATGCAGTGAGCTCCCACTAGTGGTGGCTGCAGGGAGACAAAATTCTACCATGTAACTGTCTACGCAGGAGATTTAGAGCTCCGTTTCAGAAAACTGTGCTCCAACTGCTGTAAAACGACATTAAGAAATTAATCAGCACAGAATGTTGGACCTAAAAAGGATATAAATGTGGACGTTCAAATTTTAGATACTTTTCTATGACTGATAATTTGGGGTCCATCAAGTCCCATTGATACCTGATTAAAGGGGTTGTACCACGAAAATAATTTTTCACCTATCCACAAGATATGTGATAAATGGCGGATCGCTGCGGGTTGTTAACAAGAGTGCGGGTCCCAGAGTGGTGGTCACTCAAGTCATTCTCTATGGCAGTGGTCCCCAACCTATTTTGCACCGAGGACCGGTTTGATGCAAGAACATTTTTGCGGGGACTGGCGGGGGGGGGGGGGGGGGTGGGTGGAGGGGTTAGAGTCAGTTCACACATTGCGTAAATACGGCGTATACCTGTATTATAATGCGGAAAAATCGGCAGCATAATACAGTAGCAGCAAAGTGGATGAGATAAAACACGTCTCATCCACACGCTGCATAAACGGAGTAGAAAAAAGGCTCAGAAATTGACGTCACAACATCGCGCCTGCCTGTGCGGAGCCGCTCACGGCAGAGTGCATAATTGGGCAAGGAGCAGTCAAACTTGACTATTTCCGTCGATCCCATAGGGAATGAATAGAGCGGTCGGACTGCAGGTTGGAAATTCTTAGATCCCTCATTTCATAATATATCTTCATGGGTGTGAGCTGTGTTCTCAGATTCCCTTCCCAGGGCCATATAGTAACGTGCTTCCTGCAACCACCACTAGGGGGAGACGATTGTGCACATGCATACAGCTCCTGTTGTGCCTATATAAATCAGTCCTCAGTTTGCTCCCCCTAGTGGCGGCCTTGTGCTACAGAAATTTCTGTATGTAACAGATTTTTACCTGCATAGAAACGAACCCTCTAAGATATAAAGCTGAGAAACGGATTACAATCTAGTATTACACGACCCGAGGTTATCTGGAATTAAATAAACTATATAATGAGAGTGATAAGATGATCAAGGTGCAACTTTCTCTTACTTGGCGGAGATTGAGGAGGAGCTGCAGGTTTCTTCTGCGGCTGCGCCGACTTCCTGCGGGACGAGCTTTTCTGGGGTGGTTTCATGATGATGTAAAACGCTGCTAAGAGACATACAATCAGTTAAGCAGATAAGAGACGGTGACAATTCAGCAGAATGACAGGTGACGTAGGATAAACTGAGCGGTTTTAGGCCTGATTTACACGAGCGTGTGCGTTTTGCGCGCGCAAAAAACGCTGCGTTTTGCGCGCGCAAAAGGCACTTGACAGCTCCGTGTGTCATCCGTGTATGATGCGCGGCTGCGTGATTTTCGCGCAGCCGCCATCATAGAGATGAGCCTAGTCGACGCCCGTCACTGTCCAAGGTGCTGAAAGAGCTAACTGATCGGCAGTAACTCTTTCAGCACCCTCGACAGTGAATGCCGATCACAATATACACCAAACTGTGAATAAAAAAAGACGTTCAAACTTACCATGAACTGCCTGCTTCCTCCAGTCCGGTGTCCCGGCCGTTGCCTTGGTGACGCGTCCCTCTCTTGTCATCCGGCCCCACCTCCCAGGATGACGCGGCAGTCCATGAGACCGCTGCAGCCTGTGATTGGCTGCAGCCTGTGCTTGGCCTGTGATTGGCTGCAGCTGTCACTTGGACTGAATTGTTATCCCGGGAGGTCAGACTGGAGGAAGGAGCCGGGACTTATCGGTAAGTCCGAAATTCTGTTTTTTTTTACACGTATATGTATATTGTGATCGAAAGTCACTGTCCATGGTGCTGAAACAGTTTAAGTCTTTCAGCACCGGGGCAGTGACTGTCTACTGACGTCGCGTACCCGAACATTTTTTGCCGGGTTCGGTCAAAACGAGTTCGGCCGAACCCGGTGAAGTTCGGTGCGCTCATCTCTAATTTGACACTCGGTTTGGATGTTTGTAAACAGAAAAGCACGTGGTGCTATTCTGTTTACATTCATCCTTTTGACAGCTCTTGCGCGAATCACGCAGTTCGCACGGAAGTGCTTCCGTGCGGCATGCGTGGTTTTCACGCACCCATTGACTTCAATGGGTGCGTGGATGCGCGAAAAACGCACGATTATAGAACATGTCGTGAGTTTTACGCAACGCACTCGCCCTGCGCAAAATTCACGCATCGTCTAAACTGCCCCATAGAGTAATATAGGTGCGTACGACACGCGTGAAAAGCACGCACGTCGCACGCGCATATATTACGCTCGTGTAAATGAGGCCTTATACTGACTGATGCCACCAATGCAAGTGACAAGAAAGTGATGACATTGACGGTGAAGATATGAGATTGCCGGATGTCAGTAATTAACGCACGCTGCATCAATGAATACAATAGATCCTCGTGGCATCAATTACCAGAACAGCGACATCAATGATCTATTTAATAATGCGGCAACAGAAGAGCTACCCGCAGCAGATCCCGCAAGCAATGGGCAGATGTTTGCAGACGTAATGGAGCCGTCTTTTCAGGCGTGATTCGAGGCGTAAAACGCCTGAAAATAGGTCGTGTGCACAGAACCTTACAGAGAATCCGTAATCCAGACAAAGGTGGGAAATTTAAAACTGGAGCAAAGGAAAAGTGGAGCAGTCGTCATGGAAATGAAAGGCCGCAGCTGGAGGACGATGAGCTGCAACAATGCAGTACAAATATACAGAAATAAAACATCTAATAATCCATATGATCTCTAGACACGCAGCAGCGAAAATGTACCGTCAGCCCCCCACTCACAGTAATGACCGTCAGCCCCCCACTCACAGTAATGACCGTCAGCCCCCCACTCACAGTAATGACCGTCAGCCCCCCACTCCCAGTAATGACCGTCAGCCCCCCACTCACAGTAATGACCGTCAGCCCCCCACTCACAGTAATGACCGTCAGCCCCCCACTCACAGTAATGACCGTCAGCCCCCACACACACAGTAATGACCGTCAGCCCCCCACTCCCAGTAATGACCGTCAGCCCCCCACTCACAGTAATGACCGTCAGCCCCCCACTCACAGTAATGACCGTCAGCCCCCCACTCCCAGTAATGACCGTCAGCCCCCCCACACACAGTAATGACCGTCAGCCCCCCACTCACAGTAATGACCGTCAGCCCCCCACTCACAGTAATGACCGTCAGCCCCCCACTCCCAGTAATGACCGTCAGCCCCCCACTCACAGTAATGACCGTCAGCCCCCCACTCACAGTAATGACCGTCAGCCCCCCACTCCCAGTAATGACCGTCAGCCCCCCCACTCCCAGTAATGACCGTCAGCCCCCCACTCCCAGTAATGACCGTCAGCCCCCACTCCCAGTAATGACCGTCAGCCCCCCACTCCCAGTAATGACCGTCAGCCCCCCACTCCCAGTAATGACCGTCAGCCCCCCACTCCCAGTAATGACCGTCAGCCCCCCACTCCCAGTAATGACCATCAGCCCCCCACTCCCAGTAATGACCGTCAGCCCCCCACTCACATTATAATGACCCCTCAGTAAAGCCACCATCAGCCTCCGTCCCCCCAGTAAAATGAACATCAGCCCCCTCCAGTAAAGCCACCATCAGCCTCAGTCCCCCCGCCCCCCGATAAAATAACCATCTGCCCCTCTAGTAAAGGGACCATCACAGACAGAAAGTGTGCTTACCCCTGGGGAAGGAATAAATAAGGAGGTATAAGAACAACAACTCCCAGCATGTCCAGGATGTTATGTGATATCAGAGAAAGTTTACAGGAGGAGGTATAAGAGGAGAGGACTACAACTCCCAGCATGTCCAGACTTAGTATGGGATATCAGACGACATTACAGGGAGGAGGTATAAGAGAAGAGGACTACAACTCCCAGCATGTCCAGACTGTTATTATGGGATATCAGAGGACATTACAGGGAGGAGGTATAAGAGAAGAGGACTACAACTCCCAGCATGTCCAGGACGTTATTATGGGATATCAGAGGACATTACAGGGAGGAGGTATAAGAGAAGAGGACTACAACTCCCAGCATGTCCAGGCTGTTATTATGGGATATCAGAGGACATTACAGGGAGGAGGTATAAGAGGAGAGGACTACAACTCCCAGCATGTCCATGCTGTTATTATGGGATATCAGAGGACATTACAGGGAGGAGGTATAAGAGGAGAGGACTACAACTCCCAGCATGTCCAGGACGTTATTATGGGATATCAGAGGACATTACAGGGAGGAGGTATAAGAGGAGAGAACTACAACTCCCAGCATCTCCAGGACGTTATTATGGGATATCAGAGGACATTACAGGGAGAAGGTAGAAGAGGAGAGGACTACAACTCCCAGCATGTCCAGCACGTTATTATGGGATATCAGAGGACATTACAGGGAGGAGGTAGAAGAGGAGAGGACTACAACTCCCAGCATGTCCAGGACGTTATTATGGGATATCAGAGGACATTACAGGGAGGAGGTATAAGAGGAGAGAACTACAACTACCCACATTCCCCTGGCTCCATTTCTCACACAACTGCTAAGAAAGTAAAGAAAACCGCACTTACCCTGCCCAGTGTTAATGGCTCCTCTCCCTCCGTCAGGCTTCTAGTGGGAAGCTGTGGGCGGTGCTTGTAACAGACGTCCGCGCGTCACGTCTGCTACAACGTCGGGGGCGGAGCTTGTAGCAAAAAAAAATAAAAAAAATGTAAAAAAAAATTTTGATTTTTTTATTTTTTGCCGTGGATGAGCCGCGGCACCCCTGAACAGCTCTCGGCACCCCGGTTGGGAACCACTGGTATAGATTATATAATAGCCCCACAATATAAAAGCCAAGAAAAACCAAAAGGCTCCCGCACTGCGTTCTTACAGGTTATGTATCGCCCCCTTGTGGCTAATAGAAGAAGTACACCAAATGTTCAAACCATCGCTAAAGCCAACAAAACTATATCCTGATGTTTGATCTCCCACAATCTATAATAATTATAATACACGATCACCGCGCGGTCTCAATGACGTCATCAAGACCTCGGGCTGTAAAGAAAAGCCTGTTTATACCCCTGGGTTCCAGGATGGGTCTATTAAAGGCTCGATGGGTTTCTATCAAGTTCTATAGAAAATGCTTAGAAACGTTGTGATATAAAAAAAAAAACTTTTATTGACATTAAGACCCCTTTACCAATGCCGATAATCATACGAGCGCTTGTTTTCGATCACGGGCAGCGACGATCAGACGATAAACTGCACTCATTGGTCAGCTGATCACATCTTTTATGCGTCCCAAAAAATCCTCGTTGTCCACAGCGTACAAACAGGGGATGTGCTGCCGACAATACGTAAACTGTACGAGCACGGACCATCGTATTAACCATCGCTCATCCCCGTACAGCGTGCGTCGGCTCGTGTAAATGAGCACCGAGTCACTGGATACATCGTTGATCGTGCAAGTTCCATCTAGTGAAAAACTGTAAACAGGGAGGAGGGGGATGCAGCTGCAGTTTCTTATGCCCCACGCACGCGACCGTATTTTTCATCAGTAATTACAGCAGGGACTCTCCCATAGATTTCTATGGGCGCTTCCGTAAATATGGGCGGCTATGGATACGCATCCGTACTCGACCGTATTTATGGAAGCGTTGCTATGCAACATGCTGATGACATCATTTGCATCCTCCCTCTTTTTTTTACGGATCCGTATATACCGATGCATTATGGACAGTTTTTCGGAATAGATGAAAATACGGTCGTGCGCATGGGGCCTTACTTGGTGTTGCAATGAGGGGGAGGGGTAGCGGCTGGTACTTGCTAGTTATACTATTACTGATATACTCATTAAAGGGGTCTTCCCATCAGACACATTTATGACGTATCCATAGGATGTCAGATAGATGAGGGTCCCACCTCCGGCTTTGTCTGATCTGTTTCCGTAACTCCCATAGTAGTGAATGCGGGTCCCAGAGGTGGAACCCCAATCTACCTGACATTTATGACATATCTGCTCGTTTGCTCCGGTCACACGGAACTATGGATAACACGGAGCTATGGATGACACGGAGCTATGGATGACACGGAGCTATGGATGACACGGAGCTATGGATGACACGGAGCTATGGATGACACGGAGCTATGGATAACACGGAGCTATGGATGACACGGAGCTATGGATGACACGGAGCTATGGATGACACGGAGCTATGGATGACACGGAGCTATGGATAACACGGAGCTATGGATGACACGGAGCTATGGATAACACGGAGCTATGGATAACACGGAGCTATGGATAACACGGAGCTATGGATAACACGGAGCTATGGATAACACGGAGCTATAGATAACACGGAGCTATGGATGACACGGAGCTATGGATGACACGGAGCTATGGATGACACGGAGCTATGGATGACACGGAGCTATGGATGACACGGAGCTATGGATAACACGGAGCTATGGATGACACGGAGCTATGGATAACACGGAGCTATGGATAACACGGAGCTATGGATAACACGGAGCTATGGATAACACGGAGCTATGGATAACACGGAGCTATAGATAACACGGAGCTATGGATGACACGGAGCTATGGATGACACGGAGCTATGGATGACACGGAGCTATGGATGACACGGAGCTATGGATGACACGGAGCTATGGATAACACGGAGCTATGGATGACACGGAGCTATGGATAACACGGAGCTATGGATAACACGGAGCTATGGATAACACGGAGCTATGGATAACACGGAGCTATGGATGACACGGAGCTATGGATGACACGGAGCTATGGATGACACGGAGCTATGGATAACACAGAGCTATGGATGACACGGAGCTATGGATGACACGGGGCTATGGATAACACGGAGCTATGGATAACACGGAGCTATGGATAACACGGAGCTATGGATAACACGGAGCTATGGATGACACGGAGCTATGGATGACACGGAGCTATGGATGACACGGAGCTATGGATGACACGGAGCTATGGATGACACGGAGCTATGGATGACACGGAGCTATGGATGACACGGAGCTATGGATGACACGGAGCTATGGATGACACGGAGCTATGGATAACACGGAGCTATGGATAACACGGAGCTATGGATGACACGGAGCTATGGATAACACGGAGCTATGGATAACACGGAGCTATGGATAACACGGAGCTATGGATAACACGGAGCTATGGATAACACGGAGCTATGGATAACACGGAGCTATGGATGACACGGAGCTATGGATAACACGGAGCTATGGATAACACGGAGCTATGGATGACACGGAGCTATGGATAACACGGAGCTATGGATAACACGGAGCTATGGATAACACGGAGCTATGGATAACACGGAGCTATGGATGACACGGAGCTATGGATGACACGGAGCTATGGATGACACGGAGCTATGGATGACACGGAGCTATGGATAACACGGAGCTATGGATAACACGGAGCTATGGATAACACGGAGCTATGGATAACACGGAGCTATGGATAACACGGAGCTATGGATGAGGGCGAGCGGTCGTTACTCCGATCGCTCGTCCCCAAACGTTATTATCATGTCGGCAGCGCGTTTTTCTGTTTACACAGGGAGATGCGCTGCCGACAACAATAATATTTCACTTTTTTAAAACGATACGACCAGCAGATGATTGGGTGTTTGCTCGTTCATCTGCGGATTGCTGCCCTTTTTACAAAGCGCAATTATCAGCAACGAGCGTTATATGAACACTTGTCTGCCCGATAATCGTCCTGTGTAAAGAACATTTTAGGCTAAGTTCACACTGAGTTTTTTGACGACTTTTTTTTACGCGGAAACCGCGCCGCAAAACTCGTCAAAAACTGCCCTATAATGCCTCCCATTGATTTCAATGGGAGGCGTCGGCGTCTTTTTCCCGCGAGCAGTAAAACTGCCTCGCGAGAAAAAGAAGCGACATGCCCTATCTTCGGGCGTTTATGCCTCTGACCTCCCATTGACTTCAATGGGAGGCAGAGAAAGCGTATTTCGCGGTGTATTATGCCCGCGGCGCTCAATGGCCGTGGGCGAAAAACGCAGCGAAAATCGGCGTGCAGGGAGAGGAAAATGTGCCTCAAACTTCCAAACGGAATTTTGAGGAAGATATTCCTCCTGCAAAAAACTCTGTGTGAACATAGCCTTAGACCAGGGGTGGGCAAACTTTTTGACTCGCGGGCCACAATGGGTTCTAAAATTTGACAGAGGGGCCGGGCCAGGAGCATTTGGAGGGAGTGTTTGGGCCGGATATACTAAAGCATTAAATGTAGTGTGTGCAAACCTCATAGCACAGTAAGAACACTACAACCCAATTTATTAACTGTCTTTCAAATGTGAAAAATAGCCCTTATCAGTTAATAAATTTGTCTCAAGGAATATGCAAGATATGGCATTTACATACTATTTCGCAGATACTGGGAGGAGGAAATGTAAATAGATTAAAATAACATACGCACTGTGATTTATCAAGAAAAAAGTTCTGTTGACTCTGTAAATTAGCTGCCAACCTCTGAGCAGTAGCCGCCCGTTCTTGTGTTGACTGCTTGCTAGCATAGTTTGCATGCTTCGTGGCAAAGTGACGGCTGATATTGTACTCTTTGAAAACCGAAGGGCTTAATGGTGACGTGAAACGAAGTGAAAATTAAAGTGAAATAAAGAGAAATACGCGCCACATTAACAACGGTCAATGTGTTTTGAGTGCGCCATCTATTGGGAAAACGTGGGCATTGCAGGGAAAGGGGAAAAAAAAGGAGGTTTTTACTATTATTTGGACAAGTTCGGCGGGCCGGATTAAAAAGCCTAACGGGCCGTATGTGGCCCGCGGGCCGTAGTTTGCCCATGTCTGCCTTAGACTCATGTCCTGGTTACTACACTTCAGTGGAAAGCTACCGGCAGTCGCCACTAGGGGGAGCTACTGTAAATGTATTTATATTGTGCTAACTGACGTTAACCCCTTAGTGAACATCCCGTTTTAGGCCCTAATGACCGAGCTATTTTATTCGTTTTTCTATAGTCGCATTCAAAGAGCTCTAACTTTTTTATTTTTTCAGCACCCCACAGGTGTCTCATATATTTTATTAGAAATGGGCAGTGAAAATGAAAAATGACATTATTTTCCAATAAGACGCAGCATTAGTTAAAAAAATTTCATTTTCTCAACAAATAAAGGAGAAAAAGCACCGTAACATTTGTAAAGCAACTTCTTCAGAGTAGGGAAATACCCCACACGTGGTCATAAACTGCTATTTGGACACACAGCAAGGCTCTAAAGGGAAGGAGCGCCATTTAGTATTTGGAGTGGAGATTTTATAAGATTCATTTTTTGACACCATGTTGCATTGAGCTATAGTACCAGTACAGTGGTACCCCCCGAAAAATTACCCCATTTTGGAAACTAGATCCCTCAAAGAATTGATCTAGGGGTGTAGTGAGCATTTTGACCGCACAAGTGTTTTGCAAAAATGAGTAAACAATAGATGTTGCAGATTGAAAATGGCTTTTTCCACAAATATGCCATTTCAGTGCCCAATGTGTTGTGCCCAGCTTGTACCACCGTAGACACACATCCCATAAATTGTTAAGCGGGTTCTCCAGAATACACCATATGTGGTCATAAATTGCCGTTTGGGTACACTGCCAGGCTCAGTTGGACCACCATTTGGCTTTTGAAGCGCAGATTTTGCTTGGTGTATTAGTGGTATTTCAGCTTATAATGTGGGGGCATATGTGAACTGGGCGGAGTACATCAGGGTATATGTAAGCTGTGTGGAGTACATCAGGGTATATGTAAGCTAGGCGGAGTACATCAGGGTATATGTAAGCTGTGCGGAGTACATCAGGGTATATGTAAGCTGGGCGGAGTACATCAGGGTATATGTAAGCTGGGCGGAGTACATCAGGGTATATGTAAGCTGTGCGGAGTACATCAGGGTATATGTAATATGTGAGGAGTACATCAGGGTATATGTAAGCTGTGCGTAGTACATCATTATATATGTAAGCTGGGCGGAGTACATCAGGGTATATGTAAGCTGTGCGGAGTACATCAGGGTATATGTAATATGTGCGGGTACATCAGGGTATATGTAAGCTGTGCGTAGTACATCATTATATATGTAAGCTGTGCGGAGTACATCGGTATATGTAAGCTGTGCAGAGTACATCAGGGTATATGTAATATGCGCAGAGTACATCAGGATATATGTAAGCTGTGTGTAGTACATCAGGATATATGTAAACTGTGGAGTACATCAGGGTATATGTAAGCTGGGCGGAGTACATCAGGGTATATGTAAGCTGGGCGGAGTACATCAGGGCATATGTAAACTGGGCGGAGTACATCATTATTGTAACGTCTATGGTCACGGCCCGTCGATCGGTCGTTAACCGCGACGGCCGTGGCCATGGACAGCTTACCTGCCTCCAGCGTCGTCCCCCAGTCAGGCGCCGGCACTCTCTTCTAGATTCTGAGTGTCTCCGGCGGGTGCGCGCGCCCGCGCGTGCACGGCCTTAAAGGGCCAGTGCGCGCGTTTTTGTAAAAAGCTGTAATCTGGCCCAGGATGCCCTGGGCTATAAAAAGGGCTCTGCCCTCTTGCCCTTTGCCAGAGCGTTGTTAGTTTTCCCGTTGTTCGTCTTGCTTATGGTCTCCCAGTGTCTTCCAGCCTCCCAGTGTACCTTGCTCCTGTATTCTGTATCCCGTATCCAGTTCCTGTGCCTACCAGCGTCAAGTGTCTTCTGCCACGCCAAGTGTCATCTGCCACGCCAAGTGTCTTCTGCCACGCCAAGTGTCTTCTGCCACGCCAAGTGTCTTCTGCCACGCCAAGTGTCATCTGCCACGCCAAGTGTCATCTGCCACGCCAAGTGTCTTCCGCTTCATCGGATACTGCCCGCCACGTCTGGCGCCACCTGCCGCATCTGCCTCCATCCGTGCTGTAGCCACAGCCACCGCCGGGACTATTTCAGGTACCCAAAGCAGTACTGTCTGCCATTGACTTCCGCATAGACTGTGACCTGGTCAGCTGCCTCCCCGCTACGGCGGAACGGCCTAGTGGCTCCACATACCCTGTGTCCGTGACAGTACGCTCTGGCCATGGACCCCGCTGGCCAATTCAAGGGCTTGTCACCCTCCCAAGCCATGCAGGCGGATCTGCTGGATCTCCGAGCTAGGCAGGACCAGCTCCTCGTGGCCATGGACTCTATGGCGAAGCAGCTAGGGACGCTAGTTGCCTCCATTCCTGCTTCTATGCAAGTTCCTCAAACCGAACCTCCTGTTGCTCCTCCTGGCAGTTCCTGTACGGACCCTCGGTTCTCGCTGCCATTGCCCTCTCGGTTCGATGGAGACGGCAGTGCTTGTCGGGGGTTCCTGAACCAATGCCACATTCATTTTACCCTGCACTCTCGGGCATTTCCGTCAGATGGATCCAAGATCGCATTTATCATCTCCCTCCTGACCGGCCCTGGCATGGGCTAACCCTATCTGGGAACGTCAGGGATCCGAGACCCGAGACTTCCAGGAGTTCGCACGGATTTTCCAAACCGTTTTTGAGGAGCCAGGGCGAGTCTCATCAGCCGCCACTGCCATCTTCAACCTTCGCCAAGAGGACAACTCCGTGGGCGAGTATACTATTCATTTCCGGACCCTGGCAGGAGACCTATCCTGGAACAATGAGGAATTTGTGGCATCCTATTGGCATGGCCTGTCGCCCGAGATCAAGGACGAACTGGCTGCTCGAGACCTGCCTCCCGCGTTGGATGACTTGATTCTGCTTGCCACTCGGGTTGACATAAAGCTGAGGGAGAGATCCCATGAGGTTCGTCAGGAGCGCCGGCGCCCTAGACTGGCGCCCAACTTTCAGCAACCCCTCTTGCCTGCTTCTACCGCTTTGCCCGAGGTTCCGATGTAAGTTGACCGACTAAAATTATCGGTCCAGGAGAAACAGCGCAGGCGCACCTCTGGACTGTGCTTATATTGCGGCCTCGCTGGCCACGTCGTGCGTCTGTGTCCTCACAAGCCAAAAAACCCCAGCGCCTAGGCTTGGTTGGAGAGACAACCCTGGGCGTCAACACATTGAAGCAAGAACTCTCCTCCAAACTATTTATCCCTGTAACCATCATTGCAGGCGAGAGGTCTCATCAGGTCTCCGCATATCTGGACTCCGGCTCTGCAGCCAACTTCATCTGCCAGGATCTTGTGGATCTCCTACAGTTGCCCACTATCCCGCTTGAAAGGCCGTTGATCGTTGCCTCGGTGGATGGACTGCCATTACCAGACCCAGTTGTGTCCATAACCAAGCCGTTGAAACTCCAAGTGGGAGCCCTTCATGCTGAGATCATCTCTCTGTTCGTCCTGTCCAAGGCCGTCAACCCCATGCTGCTGGGGTTGCCTTGGCTTCGTCTGCACGCCCCCGTCCTGGATTGGAACTCTGGAGAGGTTCTCCAGTGGGGCCCGAAGTGTCTTGACCGCTGTCTGAGTCACATCCAGTCGCCACAGCCCGCTCCTCTTCAGTCGTTGGCAGGTTTGCCCCTCTGTTTCTCCATGTTCGGCGATGTCTTCAATAAAAAGGAGGCCGAGACCTTGCCGCCACACCGGGCATATGACTGCCCAATCAACCTGGTCCCGGAATCGTCTCCCCCTCGTAGTAGAGTTTATCCTCTCTCCTTGCCAGAGACCCAGTCCATGTCGACTTACATCAAGGAGAACCTGGAGAGGGGTTTCATTCGTAAATCTTCATCCCCGGCCGGAGCAGGGTTCTTCTTTGTTAAAAAGAAAGATGGATCATTACGACCTTGCATCGACTACCGAGGCCTAAACCAGATCACGGTGAAGAACAGGTATCCTCTGCCTTTAATTTCTGAACTGTTTGATCGCATACGGGGGGCAAAAAGTTTTTCTAAACTGGACCTGCGGGGGGCCTATAATCTGATCCGGATTCGTCGAGGTGACGAGTGGAAGACTGCCTTTAATACTCGTGATGGGCATTACGAATACTTAGTCATGCCCTTCGGCCTGTGTAATGCTCCCGCAGTATTCCAAGAATTTGTCAATGACATTTTTCGTGATCTCCTGTATGTTTGTGTTGTGGTGTACCTCGATGACATTCTGATTTTTTCCCTAGACCCAGTAACTCATCAAAGTCATGTCCGCCAGGTGTTGCTCCGTCTAAGAGAGAATCGACTTTACGCCAAATTGGAGAAGTGTGTGTTCGAGAAGAAGTCTCTATCCTTCCTGGGCTATATTATCTCAGATCAGGGTCTCAAGATGGATCCCCAGAAGGTAAAGGCCGTCCTGGAGTGGCCACGCCCCCAAGGCTTAAGGGCCATCCAACGCTTTCTAGGATTCACCAACTTTTACCGACTCTATATCCCCCAACTTCTCATCTTTGACAGCACCTATTTCCACCCTCACTAAGAAAGGTATGAATGCCAAGATGTGGACTACGGAGGCTGAAGCCGCATTTGAATCCTTAAAGCCTTCACATCTGCCTCCGTTCTGCACCATCCGGACGTATCCTTACAGTTTTCGTTAGAGGTGGACGCCTCCTCAGTGGGTGCTGGTGCACTGTTGTTCCAGAAAAGACCGAAAGGCAAGGCCGTGGTATGCGGCTACTATTCCAAGCTGTTTTCTCCCGCAGAGCGTAACTACTCGATTGGGGACCGGGAGTTACTGGCCATCAAACTGGCTCTGCAGGAGTGGAGACACCTACTGGAAGGCGCGGTTCACCCTATCCTGATCTTCCCGGATCACAAGAATTTGACCTACCTATAGACGGCCCAGCGGTTGAATCCTCGTCAAGCCAGGTGGTCATTGTTCTTTGCTCGGTTCCGGTTCGAACTCCACTACCGTCCCGCCGACAAGAATGTGAGGGCCGATGCCTTGTCTAGATCTTTCGAAACCGAGGACTCCATGGAATCTCCACAAAATATCATTGACCCATCCTGTATCTTCTCTGTGAATCCCCTGCAAGTTAGAGACATTCCTCTGGGTAGGACTTTTGTGCGTCTGGTTGACCGAGGAAGAATTCTTTGCTGGGGTCACAGCTCTAAGCTGGCAGGTCACGCGGGTGCTCGTAAGACCCAAGATTTAATCACCCGTCAGTTCTGGTGGCCCACGCTGCCCAAAGATGTCATGGACTTTGTCTCCTCTTGCACAGTCTGTGCAGCAAATAAAGTTGCTCACTCCAGACCTGCGGGCCTGCTCCAACCACTGCCTGTGCCCGTTGCCCCGTGGCAACATGTCGCTATGGACTTCGTCACGGATCTTCCCCCTTCTGCGAGTTGCAGTGTGATCTGGGTGGTGGTGGATCGATTTTCCAAGATGGCTCACTTCATCCCGTTGACCGCTCTGCCGTCTGCTACGCGGTTGGCTGACCTCTTCATACAGCACATCTTCCGTCTGCATGGATTGCCCCTGCATATTGTCTCGGACAGAGGTGTCCAGTTCAACTCGAAGTTTTGGAGAGCACTCTGCGGGCTCCTTGGTGTGAAATTGGACTTCTCTTCGGCTTATCATCCCCAGTCCAACGGGCAAGTCGAGAGAGTTAACCAGGTTATGGAGAACTACCTACGTCACTTTGTGTCCAGGCGCCATGATGATTGGGTGCAGTTGCTCCCGTGGGCAGAGTTCTCCTATAACAACCACACCAGTGAGTCGACCACATCCAGTCCATTTTTCATCGTCTACGGCCAACATCCTCGTATACCTCTTCCTGTTTCTACAATGTCCCAGGTGCCTGCAGCCGACTCCACCTTCAGGGACTTTCTACAGATATGGCAACAGACCCGATCTTCTATCCTCTTGGCGGTGGATCGCATGAAGAGAAAGGCAGATACAAGAAGACGGGTTCCTCCGCAGTTCCTTCCAGGGACTAAAGTCTGGCTGTCCTCTAGGAATATCCGGCTGAAGGTGTCGTCATGCAAATTTGCCCCGAGGTTCCTTGGTCCCTTTGAAGTCCTGCTACAAATTAACCCGGTATCCTACAAGCTGCGGCTCCCCCCCACTCTCAGGATTCCTAACTCCTTTCACGTCTCCCTGCTAAAACCGGTGGTCCTGAACCGCTACTCCAGGACTCCTAGTACCACAGTGGTTCCTGCCGGTCCATCTGGGACTTTCGAGGTAAAGGAGATTCTGGCTACCAAGAAGGTGGGAGGAAGGACATTTTATTTGGTGGACTGGAGGGGGTTCGGCCCAGAAGAGAGGTCTTGGGAGCCAGAGGAGAACATCGATGTCCCTGTTCTTGTGAGGAAGTTTCTCTCTCGCTCTGGTCCCAAGAAGAGGCCACGGCCCGTCGATCGGTCGTTAACCCAGACGGCCGTGGCCATGGACAGCTTACCTGCCTGCAGCGTCGTCACCCAGTCAGGCGCCGGCACTCTCTTCCGGATTCCGAGTGTCTCCGGCGGGTGCGCGCGCCCGCGCGTGCACGGCCTTAAAGGGCCAGTGCGCGCGTTTTTGTAAAAAGCTGTAATCTGGCCCAGGCTATAAAAAGGGCTCTGCCCTCTTGCCCTTTGCCAGTTAGTTTTCCCGTTGTTCGTCTTACTTATGGTCTACCAGTGTCTTCCAGCCTCCCAGTGTACCTTGCTCCTGTATTCCGTATCCCGTATCCAGTTCCTGTGCCTACCAGCGTCAAGTGTCTTCTGCCACGCCAAGTGTCATCTGCCACGCCAAGTGTCTTCTGCCACGCCAAGTGTCTTCTGCCACACCAAGTGTCTTCTGCCACGCCAAGTGTCATCTGCCACGCCAAGTGTCATCTGCCACGCCAAGTGTCTTCCGCTTCATCGGATACTGCCCGCCACGTCTGGCGCCACCTGTCACATCTGCCTCCATCCGTGCTGTAGCCACAGCCACCGCCGGGACTATTTCAGGTACCCAAAGCATTACTGTCTGCCATTGACTTCCGCATAGACTGTGACCTGGTCAGCTGCCTCCCCGCTACGGCGGTGCGGCCTAGTGGGTCCACATACCCTGTGTCCGTGACAATTATATATGTAAGCTGGGCGGAGTACATCAGGGTATATGTAATCTGGGCGGAGTACATCAGGATATATGTAAGCTGGGCGGAGTACATCAGGGCATATGTAAGCTGGGCGGAGTACATCAGGGTATATGTAAGCCGGGCGGAGTACATCAGGGCATATTTAAGCTGGGCGGAGTACATCAGGGTATATGTAAGCTGGGCGGAGTACATCAGGGCATATGTAAGCTGGGCGGAGAACATCCGGGTATATGTAAGCTGGGCGAAGTACATCAGGGTATATGTAAGCTGGGCGGAGTACATCAGGGCATATGTAAGCTGGGCGGAGTACATCAGGGTATATGTAAGCTGGGCGGAGTACATCAGGGTATATGTAAACTGTGCGGAGTACATCAGGGTATATGTAAGCTGGGCGGAGTACATCAGGGCATATGTAAGCTGTGCGGAGTACATCATTGTATATGTAAGCTGGGCGGAGTACATCATTGTATATGTAAGCTGGATGGAGTACATCAGGGTATATGTAAGCTGGGCGGAGTTCATCAGGGCATATGTAAACTGAGCGGAGTACATCAGGGTATATGTAAACTGGGCGGAGTACATCAGGGTATATGTAAGCTGGGCGGCGTACATCAGGGTATATGTTAGCTGGGCGGAGTACATCAGGGCATAATAGGATGATGTAATAATGGGGTGAATGAATAATCCATGGATTGGTGTGGTACGCTTTGAACCAATCCTTTATACACAGGCCGGGTTTATTGCGTATTATGCAAAATATCTGTGCTCCAGTATTGCCTAATCTTTGACTTCTTCACTAGCCCTATAAGCCGCACAAGGCCCTAAAGTTTCCTCATCTCCGATGCATCTACAGGGTCCACCTGTGGGGTCCAGCAAATGACGATGTGGGATATTTAGTGAAATTCTACTGGACCTAAAAAATTAGTCTGGGTCGTCATTTAGCATCATTGCGTTTTGAGAGCCATAACGTGTTATTTTTCTGAGCTGTGTGAGGGCGCGTTTTTTGTGGAACGAGCTGTAATTTTTATTGGTTCCATTTTGGGGTACATGCGATTTTTTTATCACTATTTATTCCATTTTTTGGGAGATGAGGAAACAACAAAACAGCAATTCTAGCACTTTTCTTTGTTTTTTTTTTACAGTGTTCACCGTGCAGTATAAACAACATGTTAACTTTATTCTGTGGGGCGATACGATTACAGCGACACCAAATTTATATCGTTTTTTTACGTTTCACTACGTTCCCACAATAAAAATACTCTTTTCTAAAAAAATCATGTTTTAGTGTCGCCATTTTCTGACAGCCATAACTTTTTTATTTTTTAGTTGATATCGCTGCGGGATGGCTTCTTTTATGCGTGACGAACTGTAGTTTCTATTGGTACCATATTGCGTTACTTGCAACTTTTTGATCACTTTTTATTAAAAAAATTTTGAGACAAGATGACCAAAAACTAAAATGCTGTCATTCTTTTTTATTAAAAATGTTTACGGTGTTCACCGTGCGGTAAAAATAATGTGATATTTTTATAGACCAGGCCGTTCCGAACGCGGCAATACCTATTATGTATAGGTTTTTTTCATATTTTAATTTTTTTTCTAATAAAGAAGTTGATCAGGGAAACAGGGCAAGTGTTGTTTTTATTATTTATTTATTATTTATTAACTTTTATTTATTTATTTTTCTTTCACATTTTTTTTTACATTTGTTACTTTTTCTTTTACATTGACCTGGGGACTTGAAGATCTGGTCTTCTGATCCCCGGTACGATACACTGCACTACTTATGTAGTGCAGTGCATCGTAACTGTCATTCTTCATTTGACAGTTAGCGTATTAGGTCGTGCCTCGGGCAGGACCTAATAGGCTACCATACCTGGGCAACCAGGAAGCCTAGTAACGGCTTCCTGGTTGCCATAGCAACTATCGCCACCCGCGATCCATCGCGGGGCGCGCGGGGGGTACAGAGGGAGCTCCCTCCCTCTGTCAACCACTTCAATGCGGCGGACGTCATTGACAGCCGCATTGAAGGGGTTAAATGGCTGCGATCGGCGGTAACAGCCATCGCAGCGGCATGTCAGCTGTGTATAACAGCTGACAGCCGCTGAAGATAAAGCGCGCACAGCTCCTGTGCTTGCTTTATCTGCAGGGCGTAACTGTACGCCTGTCTGCGGGAAATCACTTTGATTTCGGACGTACAGTCACGCCCAATCGCGGGAAGGGGTTAATAATCTTTATTTCACATTTATTACTTATTTCATTAGTCCCACTAGGGGACTTTACTGTGCGATCTTCAGATCGCTGCTATAATACTTTGGTATACTTCGTATACCAGAGCATTATTGCCTGTCAGTGTAAATCTGACAGGCAATCTATTAGGACGTGCCTCCGGCGCGTCCTAACAGGCATATGTCCAGGGCAGAACTGGGGGCTTTTATCAAGCCCACGGCTGCCATGACAACCCTTCGGAGACCCGCGATTGCATTTGCGGGCCGCCGATGGGTGAACAAGTTAAATGCCGCGGTCACTATTGGCGGCATTTAACGGGTTAAACGGCCGCGATCGAAGTCAACTTCTATCGCGGGCATTGGAGCAGGAGCTCGGCTGTCATCAGACAGCTGAGCCCCGACTCCAGCCTGCACGGGAGACCCGTGCAGGACTTAGACTAGGCGAACGTGAAAAGGTGTCAGCCTAGCCTAAGGCCCCTTAGTGACGAACGTGAAAAGGCGTCAGCCTAGCCTAAGGCCCCTTAGTGATGAACGTGAAAAGGCGTATTGTTGGTCACTAAGGGGTTAATGGAGCTGTACGCACATGTATGCAGTGAGCCCACCCGCTAATAGTCGGCCATAGCGAAGAGACTGCTGAATAAACAACCTGCGACTAGAGACATGCTGGGCGTTATAGTACCACATAGCAGCAGACCACTACTGAACGTCATTACCGGAAAGAGCGCGTCCTGTCAGCGGAGCACACGACACACGAGAAAACCGCCTCTCCTCTCGGGTAATACCTCACGCCGGTCCTGCAGGTGTCGCTGTCCGCGGCCGCTTGGTCTCACGTTTTTTCCTCACTTTGAATCTAAACATCTGACCACGTCCAGTCCGCTCTCTGCTGTTACTTAGGAAACGGGGCGGAACCTATAACTGGCCAATAGCTGCTGGCCATTTTTTCTTTATTCAATAAACTTTATTGTACAGAACAATTTAGACAACCTAAAGCTGCTGCTCGCTGGCGTTCGCCACCGGGGTGCTTAGGGTGGCAGGAGGTCCTGCCCGTCTTATCAGAGTTGTCCTTGAATTAAATGGAGAAGATGTTTTGGAATATTGGGCAGGGGCGTAGCTGGGGGGAAACATTATGAAAAATGGGGGAACCCCACATCGATTTTTCCAATTATTATTTATTTTATTTTTTTAGATCGACGTGGGCCCCTCCCCCCCACATTTTTATAGCCAGCCAGATACAACAGAGCAGCAGCCGAGCATTACCAGGGTGTGAAGGGCCACTGTTTTTGTACTTTACCAGCCTGCGGCCGCCCCGGTGCCGGCCATCACTACAGATGGGGTCCGCCTGCCTGGACCTCCGCCAATCAGTTGTATTGGAGGGGGTGCAGCGATAGTGAGAGCGCTGCTTCCCCTTCATTCCGGTCACTTCTGAATCGCCGTCACACCGCAGTGAGAGCGCTGCACCCCCTTCAAAACAGCTGATTGGCGGGGGTCCCGGCAGGCGGACCCCGACCCATCAGTTATTGATAGCCTATCCTGGGGATAGGCCATACATTTTTAGGGACTGGACAACCCGGGCCCCAGCAGGCAGTAATAGTATACTTACCCTCCTCTTCAGCTCCAGCCGCAGCGGAGGTCCTGACTCCATCCAGAGTCGGGATGTTGCGCACAGCGATGCGACGTCATGACGTGAAGAGACGCCAGGATCTCCCTTGCGCTCAGAACGAGGAGGATAAGTATATTGTCAGTTACTATAGTAACAGGGGCACGTGTAGTTTATTTCATAGGCCCCAGGAGGTACTATAGTAACATTTTATAGATGTGGTGCGAGGGGCCGCGGGCTATTGTGGCAGCTGCGACCCCTATAGTTATGCCACTGTATGGAGAAATGACTATACAAGGGATAAGATTTATTTGCTAATAGTGGTGTCAGGGATCATTACTATGTATATTGTTTGAAAAATATTATCCTCACACATATGTATATACATTTCAGTTCTTTGTGTAATATACTGACATATATAACAACTTCTTTGTTCATGTCGGACACACCTATGGAAGACACCGCCCCCTGGAATGCAAGAAGAGTGAGTCTGAGAAACTGGTGGGGGCTTGGGCACTCCCACATCTCTGGGGAGGAGGCATGTGTCTCTTTCTGTGTTTCTTTGTTCTGAATAAAAAGTTTTCAGTCTTCCTCCTGGCTGAGAGAGGGAAGCTGTGTACCAAACATATTTGGCTGGTTTACTTCTTCCAGGCATGCCTTCAGCTTTCAATTTACAGAGGTGGTTATTCGGTGTGAAATACAGACTTGACATTTGGCGCCCGAACGTGGGGCCTCACTCGAGGAAATATCAAAATCCGGACAATCGACAATCACAGGGTGAAACTGAAGACTCAAAGTTGCCCACTGAAGGAATTTGATCACCTCCGCAACACGGTAAGCGAGTTAATTTTATGAATCTTCGACTTATCTGTGTTAGTGGACAGTCTTGTGGCGATCTGTAGAACCCTTTTCTTGATTTCCTGGATTATCTCAGGCGACAGAGGTGATATTTTCCGCTGTGAGGTCAAAAAAACCTGTGAGACCTTAGTCGCGCTCGACTAACCATCGTCTGGGTAATTAGGGACTAGATAGAAAATACGCGGACACAATATAGATGTGTGATAAGTCGTGGATAGTATTATAACCTGTCCTATACGCGGGCACACAGGGTGCAATGATGCACTGATAAGACGTGTGATAAGACGTGAGACAGGTGCAAGCGGGGTGCAATGCAAAACACTGATAAGTCGTGTGATAAGGCATACGCGGGGTGTATGAAAAAAAACCAAAAAAAACAACCTGTTAAGTTGTGTGATAAGTCGTGGGTAATATATATATATATATATATTAACCATGTCAGAGAGTTATAGACCGAAGATTGTTATATAAATTATGTGTATAATATAGACTGTTAGAATGGATGGTTTATGGTCCATATTCAAATCATCAGGATCACCCGATCCTATTCATGATTTGGTGAAGTGAATGGAAGTTAGGAATAAGAAAGGTATTGTATTAGGAAACAAGGGGAGAAATCCTCCAGCTCACCTGACACAGAGATTTGAGTGTCGCTGTCAGCGCCTGGATCTTTTTCGTGTCGGCACACGATACAGGAACAGAGGTAACAGAAAAAATGGTCCAGCGCTTAAGTAGTAGTAAAATAGAAAAAATATTTTTCCAAGTTTAATAGGATTGCTTTAAAAAGTCCATTGTAGTATGGTCTCGGTGTGTGGATAGAAGGAAAGAATGATCCTGTTAGCCTACGCGTTTCGGACGAGGCAACGTCCTTAGTCTTGGCTGTAGTGTAGTTTAAAATTGGCGCTCTGGCGGATTTATACTGTGTCTATGGTGACAGCTGAGTCCTAAATGCGTTTCACGACTCTGTGTCAAATGGACCGCAAACCGGAAGTAGAATGATGCCGGTGTATGGTGCGCCCATGTTAATGTTACGTAAGTAAACTTTTCATGTTGAGCAACTTGTTCTATACACCAATATATGTTTCTTTGTTGGACTATCTTATGGATTATGTCTGATGTATATTACTGGAGTATTTAAGGACGCTTATAAATTGAATCTTAAAACATGGTCATGTGTGCGTTCCAGGTCAACTGACCAAGTGGAACGCAAACACGCAAGACAAGTCAGCGGCATGCAAGCTGGACGAACATGAGTCATCCCGGTTCAATCACTTATGGTACGTAAATATTTGATTCCTATAGAGTAAGCAACACTTGTACTCAACAAGTACTTAGGAAGGAAATGTCAATATTTGATATCTGTACCTATAAGTATAATTGATGATCGTTCGGGTCACAATATTAGGGATTAATATAGCGAAGAGCGGCCAGATTAAAGACATTTTTTGCGCATCTACAATTCAAGTATTAATAATTGAAGATGATTGGATCATGAGTGCACAGGTAAGGAAGGTGAAGTGAAAGAAAAAATTAAATTTGTGAAAATGTAATGCATAACAATCAGCATATGTTATGTATGCACCACGGGGGGTGATTGGTTAAAATCATGATTGTAAGGAGAGGTTCCTATGAAGACAAAATATCAGAGTGTATTATGTCATGAAATCATGGGACTGTACATGAGGAGGTAGTACCATGTTAAATTGCTTTATTTAGTATTGGAACATGAGTTCTTTTTTCAAGTTTAAGCCGTCTGGAAATCTTGTCTTTAATCTATAAATCCAGAAGGCTTCTCTTAGGTGAGTTTTATTTTTTATGTCGCCTCCTCTTTTTGGCATGTGAATTTTTTCGATAGCGTAGCAGCAGAAAGTTTTAATTGTCCTATTATGTTTGTGTATGAAGTGTTTTGATGCGTTGGAAATGTTCACAATATTTGGATTTCTGATATAACTCAGATGTTCCAATATTCTGGTTTTTAGTTTCCTGTTAGTGCATCCCACATATTTTAAACGACACTCTGTACATTCAATAATATAGACAACCGATTCCGTGTTACAATTTATATAATTTTGAATCGTAAATGTGTCTGTTTGGGTAGAGTTACTGAAATTTTTGGTGGGGTATGCATAAGAACAAACTTTGCAGGGGTGTTGACCACACCTGTAAAAGCCTTTTGTTTCTAACCATGCAGTGTTTGTTTTATCATGTGAACTGAAATAGGACGGGGATAGGACGCTGCCTAGGGACGGTGCTTTGCGGGCTACTATCCTGATTCCTCCTGCTAAGATGGTGCGCAAACTGTCATCCTCCATGAGAATTGGTAAGTATCGATTTACTAGATTTTTAATTTGTGAAAATTGGTTACTCTGTTGAAGAATTAATGTGGGCTGACTGTTAGTATTTTGCTTAATGGTGTTTTTGTTGTGGTACTCAAGTAGTTGTGTTCTGGGTTTTTTGGACATGATGTCACTTGCTCTATTCAGTGTCCATTGTGGATATCCTCTTTTGGAGAGTCTTGATTTTATCTGTTCTTCTTCTAATAAGAAACGATTATGTGAGCTGCAGTTCCGTTTCGCTCGGTGCATCTCTCCTACTGGTATGGCCCGGATGGTTTGTTCAGAGTGATTACTTTTGGCATGAAGTATGTTGTTAGATGCTGTTGGTTTGCGATGTGTTTCAGTGCATATTTTCTGACCCACTTTGCCGCTTAGTTTTAGGTCTAGGAAGATAATCTCAGTAGTGTCATGGTGATAAGTAAATTTCAGATTACAATTATTACGATTTAGACTCTCAACAAAAACTGGGATGATGTTAATGTCTCCTTTCCAGATAAGTAAAATGTCATCAATGTATCTACCATACCATTCAATACAATTGCCATATATGTTGTTACTGGAAAAAATGTGGGACTGCTCCCACCACGACATAACCAAATTTGCCACTGAGGGGGAAAATTTTGCCCCCATAGATACACCCCTTAATTGAAGATAATATTTTCCATCAAATAGGAAATAATTGTTTGTCATTAGAAACACCAGAACCTCTAGTATATAAATTTGGAAATTCTTGTCGTAACTACTATGTGTCGATATGTGTTCTTCCAAGGCAGTGTAGGCTATTTGGTGGGGAATTGAGGTATATAGTGAGACCACGTCACAAGTGAGCCATGTGTAGTTTTCTTGCCACTGTAGATTGCTTAGTGAATTTAGGACATTTTTGGTGTCACTTAGAAAGCCAGGTGTTTTTTGTACTAGAGGTTGCAGCAAAGTGTCAAGCCATTCTGATAGTCTCTCAAGTATTGAACCAATACCTGAGACTATGGGTCTCATAGGTGGAGGGAAAATTTCTTTGTGTATTTTGGGAAGTGCGTGGATTATTGGAGTGATGGGTTGGTCAATATATATAAAGTCCAACTGTTTTTGAGTGATGAAACCTTGTTGTAGGCCGTCAGTAAGTAATTTTTTCATGTTGGTTTTAATGTTATCTACTGGGTTTTTGTCTAAAGTTTTGTAAGTTGTTTCGTCTGATAACATGGTCAGAATAGATGATTTGTAGTCGTGTTTGTTCAGGACTGTAACGTTGCCACCTTTATCTGACATCTTAATAATTATTTCTTTATTCTCTTGTAACGATTTGGCAGCCTTTCTCAGACCAGCTGTCATGTTGTTTTGATATTGCTGAGATTTTGTTGTGTCTGCCAGATTTTGTAGTTCCTTTTCTAACACCATCTGGAATTGATCCATGGAGTCTGTACGTGAACCTATTGGATAAAACTTGGGGTTTGATGTTTCAAAATTTCTAGCAATCGTGACTGTTTGGTTTGGTTTTTCCGTGCACAGGTGGTCCAGGCATACCATAGTCGTAAGTTCTTGAAACAAGAAATTGGGTGGAGTGTTGGATGTGTCCACTTGTGAATCTTCAATAACGTTAATGGTATTCGATGAAGGTATCAAGCTGTCAGTTGTAATTTCTGGTGCCAAAAAGTGTTTTTTGACGGTCAAATTCCGGATAAATTTATTAATATCAAGTATGGTATTGAACAGGTTGAAATTATTTTTCGGGGCAAAATTGAGGCCCAATGATAGAACTTGATTTTATTCCTTGGTTAACGTAGTGGAAGATAAGTTGGTGACATTAGTTTCTAATAATGCTGAAATTTCCGGGGACGGAGGCGTCGATTTAGATCTTGATTTGGTCTGTTTGTGCTTCCTACCGCCCCTCCTTCCTCGTTTTTTGACTGATGACCTGGACCATCTTGTCTATGGTTGGAGTAGGACCGTGTTCTCATGTTTTCATCTTCTGAAAAGCCCTCTGCTGAGTCTGGCTCGGTGGAGCTAAAGCTTACTCTGTTGGGTAAATCCTTATATTGTTTGTGTTGGTAATTCCGTTTTTTTAGGATAGGTCTCGGTCTGTTGTAGTTTCTTTCTCTCTTGTTCCAGGTGTAAATTTCATTTAGTGTGTAGTCCTTAGTATCTCGTTTGAATTTACTTTTTTTTGTTTCTGCTATAGATCGATCGAGTTTGTCGATCGCTGATGATGTACGCAGATGGAGAGAAGAAAAGGAAGGTGAGCTGGAAAATGACTCTAACTGTTTCCTACTGTCCAAAATTTGTAAGTCCAGTTCCAATAATTTTAGTTCTTCCTGTTTTGTAATCAATTTCATTAATTTGATAGAGCAAACAGATAACGTTTCATTCCATTCTTTGAAAAAATCTTCAGTGTAAATGAATGTGGGTGTTTTTCTCAGTCTTAGACCTCTTGGTATCATATTTTTCGAAATATAATTTTTTAGGGTAGTGAGGTCCCACCAGATTTTGGCTTGTTGGGCCAATTGCTTTTCCAGACTGTGAAAAAGCTCCTCCATGTTAGATTCATTTTCAGTGAGGTTATTGTTGCCACCAAAAACTTTCTCTGCTAGTTCCGTTCTAGTTAACTGGATTTCATTCGCCATGTGGGAATAGATTGTGCGTACAGTCCCGTGTGTCCAGTAAGGGTCTCCAAAAATTGGCAATATAGCCGCGGTGGGTTAAAATCAAAAGCAGAAATAGCCAATGTATGTAGTCGTTTATGCTGCAAATGCTGCAAGTTGAAATCCAGCGTGATCCTGATGTCACGTATGCATTTGTGGTATGTTTTAATCCTTAATTCGAGCAGACTTTTATCAAAAACCTCTACCACACACTATCAGATGTAATGAAAGGTGACAGCAGTATGCACATATATTATGTGGAGCTCACTGTTGTTCAGTTATGGACATAAATTTGACAGATGGGAGCACGAGAGAAACACCGAAATCACAGTAGTAGGAAACAAGGGGAGAAATCCTCCAGCTCACCTGACACAGAGATTTGAGTGTCGCTGTCAGCGCCTGGATCTTTTTCGTGTCGGCACACGATACAGGAACAGAGGTAACAGAAAAAATGGTCCAGCGCTTAAGTAGTAGTAAAATAGAAAAAATATTTTTCCAAGTTTAATAGGATTGCTTTAAAAAGTCCATTGTAGTATGGTCTCGGTGTGTGGATAGAAGGAAAGAATGATCCTGTTAGCCTACGCGTTTCGGACGAGGCAACGTCCTTAGTCTTGGCTGTAGTGTAGTTTAAAATTGGCGCTCTGGCGGATTTATACTGTGTCTATGGTGACAGCTGAGTCCTAAATGCGTTTCACGACTCTGTGTCAAATGGACCGCAAACCGGAAGTAGAATGATGCCGGTGTATGGTGCGCCCATGTTAATGTTACGTAAGTAAACTTTTCATGTTGAGCAACTTGTTCTATACACCAATATATGTTTCTTTGTTGGACTATCTTATGGATTATGTCTGATGTATATTACTGGAGTATTTAAGGACGCTTATAAATTGAATCTTAAAACATGGTCATGTGTGCGTTCCAGGTCATCTGACCAAGTGGAACGCAAACACGCAAGACAAGTCAGCGGCATGCAAGCTGGACGAACATGAGTCATCCCGGTTCAATCACTTATGGTACGTAAATATTTGATTCCTATAGAGTAAGCAACACTTGTACTCAACAAGTACTTAGGAAGGAAATGTCAATATTTGATATCTGTACCTATAAGTATAATTGATGATCGTTCGGGTCACAATATTAGGGATTAATATAGCGAAGAGCGGCCAGATTAAAGACATTTTTTGCGCATCTACAATTCAAGTATTAATAATTGAAGATGATTGGATCATGAGTGCACGGGTAAGGAAGGTGAAGTGAAAGAAAAAATTAAATTTGTGAAAATGTAATGCATAACAATCAGCATATGTTATGTATGCACCACGGGGGGTGATTGGTTAAAATCATGATTGTAAGGAGAGGTTCCTATGAAGACAAAATATCAGAGTGTATTATGTCATGAAATCATGGGACTGTACATGAGGAGGTAGTACCATGTTAAATTGCTTTATTTAGTATTGGAACATGAGTTCTTTTTTCAAGTTTAAGCCGTCTGGAAATCTTGTCTTTAATCTATAAATCCAGAAGGCTTCTCTTAGGTGAGTTTTATTTTTTATGTCGCCTCCTCTTTTTGGCATGTGAATTTTTTCGATAGCGTAGCAGCAGAAAGTTTTAATTGTCCTATTATGTTTGTGTATGAAGTGTTTTGATGCGTTGGAAATGTTCACAATATTTGGATTTCTGATATAACTCAGATGTTCCAATATTCTGGTTTTTAGTTTCCTGTTAGTGCATCCCACATATTTTAAACGACACTCTGTACATTCAATAATATAGACAACCGATTCCGTGTTACAATTTATATAATTTTGAATCGTAAATGTGTCTGTTTGGGTAGAGTTACTGAAATTTTTGGTGGGGTATGCATAAGAACAAACTTTGCAGGGGTGTTGACCACACCTGTAAAAGCCTTTTGTTTCTAACCATGTAGTGTTTGTTTTATCATGTGAACTGAAATAGGACGGGGATAGGACGCTGCCTAGGGACGGTGCTTTGCGGGCTACTATCCTGATTCCTCCTGCTAAGATGGTGCGCAAACTGTCATCCTCCATGAGAATTGGTAAGTATCGATTTACTAGATTTTTAATTTGTGAAAATTGGTTACTCTGTTGAAGAATTAATGTGGGCTGACTGTTAGTATTTTGCTTAATGGTGTTTTTGTTGTGGTACTCAAGTAGTTGTGTTCTGGGTTTTTTGGACATGATGTCACTTGCTCTATTCAGTGTCCATTGTGGATATCCTCTTTTGGAGAGTCTTGATTTTATCTGTTCTTCTTCTAATAAGAAACGATTATGTGAGCTGCAGTTCCGTTTCGCTCGGTGCATCTCTCCTACTGGTATGGCCCGGATGGTTTGTTCAGAGTGATTACTTTTGGCATGAAGTATGTTGTTAGATGCTGTTGGTTTGCGATGTGTTTCAGTGCATATTTTCTGACCCACTTTGCCGCTTAGTTTTAGGTCTAGGAAGATAATCTCAGTAGTGTCATGGTGATAAGTAAATTTCAGATTACAATTATTACGATTTAGACTCTCAACAAAAACTGGGATGATGTTAATGTCTCCTTTCCAGATAAGTAAAATGTCATCAATGTATCTACCATACCATTCAATACAATTGCCATATATGTTGTTACTGGAAAAAATGTGGGACTGCTCCCACCACGACATAACCAAATTTGCCACTGAGGGGGAAAATTTTGCCCCCATAGATACACCCCTTAATTGAAGATAATATTTTCCATCAAATAGGAAATAATTGTTTGTCATTAGAAACACCAGAACCTCTAGTATATAAATTTGGAAATTCTTGTCGTAACTACTATGTGTCGATATGTGTTCTTCCAAGGCAGTGTAGGCTATTTGGTGGGGAATTGAGGTATATAGTGAGACCACGTCACAAGTGAGCCATGTGTAGTTTTCTTGCCACTGTAGATTGCTTAGTGAATTTAGGACATTTTTGGTGTCACTTAGAAAGCCAGGTGTTTTTTGTACTAGAGGTTGCAGCAAAGTGTCAAGCCATTCTGATAGTCTCTCAAGTATTGAACCAATACCTGAGACTATGGGTCTCATAGGTGGAGGGAAAATTTCTTTGTGTATTTTGGGAAGTGCGTGGATTATTGGAGTGATGGGTTGGTCAATATATATAAAGTCCAACTGTTTTTGAGTGATGAAACCTTGTTGTAGGCCGTCAGTAAGTAATTTTTTCATGTTGGTTTTAATGTTATCTACTGGGTTTTTGTCTAAAGTTTTGTAAGTTGTTTCGTCTGATAACATGGTCAGAATAGATGATTTGTAGTCGTGTTTGTTCAGGACTGTAACGTTGCCACCTTTATCTGACATCTTAATAATTATTTCTTTATTCTCTTGTAACGATTTGGCAGCCTTTCTCAGACCAGCTGTCATGTTGTTTTGATATTGCTGAGATTTTGTTGTGTCTGCCAGATTTTGTAGTTCCTTTTCTAACACCATCTGGAATTGATCCATGGAGTCTGTACGTGAACCTATTGGATAAAACTTGGGGTTTGATGTTTCAAAATTTCTAGCAATCGTGACTGTTTGGTTTGGTTTTTCCGTGCACAGGTGGTCCAGGCATACCATAGTCGTAAGTTCTTGAAACAAGAAATTGGGTGGAGTGTTGGATGTGTCCACTTGTGAATCTTCAATAACGTTAATGGTATTCGATGAAGGTATCAAGCTGTCAGTTGTAATTTCTGGTGCCAAAAAGTGTTTTTTGACGGTCAAATTCCGGATAAATTTATTAATATCAAGTATGGTATTGAACAGGTTGAAATTATTTTTCGGGGCAAAATTGAGGCCCAATGATAGAACTTGATTTTGTTCCTTGGTTAACGTAGTGGAAGATAAGTTGGTGACATTAGTTTCTAATAATGCTGAAATTTCCGGGGACGGAGGCGTCGATTTAGATCTTGATTTGGTCTGTTTGTGCTTCCTACCGCCCCTCCTTCCTCGTTTTTTGACTGATGACCTGGACCATCTTGTCTATGGTTGGAGTAGGACCGTGTTCTCATGTTTTCATCTTCTGAAAAGCCCTCTGCTGAGTCTGGCTCGGTGGAGCTAAAGCTTACTCTGTTGGGTAAATCCTTATATTGTTTGTGTTGGTAATTCCGTTTTTTTAGGATAGGTCTCGGTCTGTTGTAGTTTCTTTCTCTCTTGTTCCAGGTGTAAATTTCATTTAGTGTGTAGTCCTTAGTATCTCGTTTGAATTTACTTTTTTTTGTTTCTGCTATAGATCGATCGAGTTTGTCGATCGCTGATGATGTACGCAGATGGAGAGAAGAAAAGGAAGGTGAGCTGGAAAATGACTCTAACTGTTTCCTACTGTCCAAAATTTGTAAGTCCAGTTCCAATAATTTTAGTTCTTCCTGTTTTGTAATCAATTTCATTAATTTGATAGAGCAAACAGATAACGTTTCATTCCATTCTTTGAAAAAATCTTCAGTGTAAATGAATGTGGGTGTTTTTCTCAGTCTTAGACCTCTTGGTATCATATTTTTCGAAATATAATTTTTTAGGGTAGTGAGGTCCCACCAGATTTTGGCTTGTTGGGCCAATTGCTTTTCCAGACTGTGAAAAAGCTCCTCCATGTTAGATTCATTTTCAGTGAGGTTATTGTTGCCACCAAAAACTTTCTCTGCTAGTTCCGTTCTAGTTAACTGGATTTCATTCGCCATGTGGGAATAGATTGTGCGTACAGTCCCGTGTGTCCAGTAAGGGTCTCCAAAAATTGGCAATATAGCCGCGGTGGGTTAAAATCAAAAGCAGAAATAGCCAATGTATGTAGTCGTTTATGCTGCAAATGCTGCAAGTTGAAATCCAGCGTGATCCTGATGTCACGTATGCATTTGTGGTATGTTTTAATCCTTAATTCGAGCAGACTTTTATCAAAAACCTCTACCACACACTATCAGATGTAATGAAAGGTGACAGCAGTATGCACATATATTATGTGGAGCTCACTGTTGTTCAGTTATGGACATAAATTTGACAGATGGGAGCACGAGAGAAACACCGAAATCACAGTAGTAGGAAACAAGGGGAGAAATCCTCCAGCTCACCTGACACAGAGATTTGAGTGTCGCTGTCAGCGCCTGGATCTTTTTCGTGTCGGCACACGATACAGGAACAGAGGTAACAGAAAAAATGGTCCAGCGCTTAAGTAGTAGTAAAATAGAAAAAATATTTTTCCAAGTTTAATAGGATTGCTTTAAAAAGTCCATTGTAGTATGGTCTCGGTGTGTGGATAGAAGGAAAGAATGATCCTGTTAGCCTACGCGTTTCGGACGAGGCAACGTCCTTAGTCTTGGCTGTAGTGTAGTTTAAAATTGGCGCTCTGGCGGATTTATACTGTGTCTATGGTGACAGCTGAGTCCTAAATGCGTTTCACGACTCTGTGTCAAATGGACCGCAAACCGGAAGTAGAATGATGCCGGTGTATGGTGCGCCCATGTTAATGTTACGTAAGTAAACTTTTCATGTTGAGCAACTTGTTCTATACACCAATATATGTTTCTTTGTTGGACTATCTTATGGATTATGTCTGATGTATATTACTGGAGTATTTAAGGACGCTTATAAATTGAATCTTAAAACATGGTCATGTGTGCGTTCCAGGTCATCTGACCAAGTGGAACGCAAACACGCAAGACAAGTCAGCGGCATGCAAGCTGGACGAACATGAGTCATCCCGGTTCAATCACTTATGGTACGTAAATATTTGATTCCTATAGAGTAAGCAACACTTGTACTCAACAAGTACTTAGGAAGGAAATGTCAATATTTGATATCTGTACCTATAAGTATAATTGATGATCGTTCGGGTCACAATATTAGGGATTAATATAGCGAAGAGCGGCCAGATTAAAGACATTTTTTGCGCATCTACAATTCAAGTATTAATAATTGAAGATGATTGGATCATGAGTGCACGGGTAAGGAAGGTGAAGTGAAAGAAAAAATTAAATTTGTGAAAATGTAATGCATAACAATCAGCATATGTTATGTATGCACCACGGGGGGTGATTGGTTAAAATCATGATTGTAAGGAGAGGTTCCTATGAAGACAAAATATCAGAGTGTATTATGTCATGAAATCATGGGACTGTACATGAGGAGGTAGTACCATGTTAAATTGCTTTATTTAGTATTGGAACATGAGTTCTTTTTTCAAGTTTAAGCCGTCTGGAAATCTTGTCTTTAATCTATAAATCCAGAAGGCTTCTCTTAGGTGAGTTTTATTTTTTATGTCGCCTCCTCTTTTTGGCATGTGAATTTTTTCGATAGCGTAGCAGCAGAAAGTTTTAATTGTCCTATTATGTTTGTGTATGAAGTGTTTTGATGCGTTGGAAATGTTCACAATATTTGGATTTCTGATATAACTCAGATGTTCCAATATTCTGGTTTTTAGTTTCCTGTTAGTGCATCCCACATATTTTAAACGACACTCTGTACATTCAATAATATAGACAACCGATTCCGTGTTACAATTTATATAATTTTGAATCGTAAATGTGTCTGTTTGGGTAGAGTTACTGAAATTTTTGGTGGGGTATGCATAAGAACAAACTTTGCAGGGGTGTTGACCACACCTGTAAAAGCCTTTTGTTTCTAACCATGTAGTGTTTGTTTTATCATGTGAACTGAAATAGGACGGGGATAGGACGCTGCCTAGGGACGGTGCTTTGCGGGCTACTATCCTGATTCCTCCTGCTAAGATGGTGCGCAAACTGTCATCCTCCATGAGAATTGGTAAGTATCGATTTACTAGATTTTTAATTTGTGAAAATTGGTTACTCTGTTGAAGAATTAATGTGGGCTGACTGTTAGTATTTTGCTTAATGGTGTTTTTGTTGTGGTACTCAAGTAGTTGTGTTCTGGGTTTTTTGGACATGATGTCACTTGCTCTATTCAGTGTCCATTGTGGATATCCTCTTTTGGAGAGTCTTGATTTTATCTGTTCTTCTTCTAATAAGAAACGATTATGTGAGCTGCAGTTCCGTTTCGCTCGGTGCATCTCTCCTACTGGTATGGCCCGGATGGTTTGTTCAGAGTGATTACTTTTGGCATGAAGTATGTTGTCAGATGCTGTTGGTTTGCGATGTGTTTCAGTGCATATTTTCTGACCCACTTTGCCGCTTAGTTTTAGGTCTAGGAAGATAATCTCAGTAGTGTCATGGTGATAAGTAAATTTCAGATTACAATTATTACGATTTAGACTCTCAACAAAAACTGGGATGATGTTAATGTCTCCTTTCCAGATAAGTAAAATGTCATCAATGTATCTACCATACCATTCAATACAATTGCCATATATGTTGTTACTGGAAAAAATGTGGGACTGCTCCCACCACGACATAACCAAATTTGCCACTGAGGGGGAAAATTTTGCCCCCATAGATACACCCCTTAATTGAAGATAATATTTTCCATCAAATAGGAAATAATTGTTTGTCATTAGAAACACCAGAACCTCTAGTATATAAATTTGGAAATTCTTGTCGTAACTACTATGTGTCGATATGTGTTCTTCCAAGGCAGTGTAGGCTATTTGGTGGGGAATTGAGGTATATAGTGAGACCACGTCACAAGTGAGCCATGTGTAGTTTTCTTGCCACTGTAGATTGCTTAGTGAATTTAGGACATTTTTGGTGTCACTTAGAAAGCCAGGTGTTTTTTGTACTAGAGGTTGCAGCAAAGTGTCAAGCCATTCTGATAGTCTCTCAAGTATTGAACCAATACCTGAGACTATGGGTCTCATAGGTGGAGGGAAAATTTCTTTGTGTATTTTGGGAAGTGCGTGGATTATTGGAGTGATGGGTTGGTCAATATATATAAAGTCCAACTGTTTTTGAGTGATGAAACCTTGTTGTAGGCCGTCAGTAAGTAATTTTTTCATGTTGGTTTTAATGTTATCTACTGGGTTTTTGTCTAAAGTTTTGTAAGTTGTTTCGTCTGATAACATGGTCAGAATAGATGATTTGTAGTCGTGTTTGTTCAGGACTGTAACGTTGCCACCTTTATCTGACATCTTAATAATTATTTCTTTATTCTCTTGTAACGATTTGGCAGCCTTTCTCAGACCAGCTGTCATGTTGTTTTGATATTGCTGAGATTTTGTTGTGTCTGCCAGATTTTGTAGTTCCTTTTCTAACACCATCTGGAATTGATCCATGGAGTCTGTACGTGAACCTATTGGATAAAACTTGGGGTTTGATGTTTCAAAATTTCTAGCAATCGTGACTGTTTGGTTTGGTTTTTCCGTGCACAGGTGGTCCAGGCATACCATAGTCGTAAGTTCTTGAAACAAGAAATTGGGTGGAGTGTTGGATGTGTCCACTTGTGAATCTTCAATAACGTTAATGGTATTCGATGAAGGTATCAAGCTGTCAGTTGTAATTTCTGGTGCCAAAAAGTGTTTTTTGACGGTCAAATTCCGGATAAATTTATTAATATCAAGTATGGTATTGAACAGGTTGAAATTATTTTTCGGGGCAAAATTGAGGCCCAATGATAGAACTTGATTTTGTTCCTTGGTTAACGTAGTGGAAGATAAGTTGGTGACATTAGTTTCTAATAATGCTGAAATTTCCGGGGACGGAGGCGTCGATTTAGATCTTGATTTGGTCTGTTTGTGCTTCCTACCGCCCCTCCTTCCTCGTTTTTTGACTGATGACCTGGACCATCTTGTCTATGGTTGGAGTAGGACCGTGTTCTCATGTTTTCATCTTCTGAAAAGCCCTCTGCTGAGTCTGGCTCGGTGGAGCTAAAGCTTACTCTGTTGGGTAAATCCTTATATTGTTTGTGTTGGTAATTCCGTTTTTTTAGGATAGGTCTCGGTCTGTTGTAGTTTCTTTCTCTCTTGTTCCAGGTGTAAATTTCATTTAGTGTGTAGTCCTTAGTATCTCGTTTGAATTTACTTTTTTTTGTTTCTGCTATAGATCGATCGAGTTTGTCGATCGCTGATGATGTACGCAGATGGAGAGAAGAAAAGGAAGGTGAGCTGGAAAATGACTCTAACTGTTTCCTACTGTCCAAAATTTGTAAGTCCAGTTCCAATAATTTTAGTTCTTCCTGTTTTGTAATCAATTTCATTAATTTGATAGAGCAAACAGATAACGTTTCATTCCATTCTTTGAAAAAATCTTCAGTGTAAATGAATGTGGGTGTTTTTCTCAGTCTTAGACCTCTTGGTATCATATTTTTCTAAATATAATTTTTTAGGGTAGTGAGGTCCCACCAGATTTTGGCTTGTTGGGCCAATTGCTTTTCCAGACTGTGAAAAAGCTCCTCCATGTTAGATTCATTTTCAGTGAGGTTATTGTTGCCACCAAAAACTTTCTCTGCTAGTTCCGTTCTAGTTAACTGGATTTCATTCGCCATGTGGGAATAGATTGTGCGTACAGTCCCGTGTGTCCAGTAAGGGTCTCCAAAAATTGGCAATATAGCCGCGGTGGGTTAAAATCAAAAGCAGAAATAGCCAATGTATGTAGTCGTTTATGCTGCAAATGCTGCAAGTTGAAATCCAGCGTGATCCTGATGTCACGTATGCATTTGTGGTATGTTTTAATCCTTAATTCGAGCAGACTTTTATCAAAAACCTCTACCACACACTATCAGATGTAATGAAAGGTGACAGCAGTATGCACATATATTATGTGGAGCTCACTGTTGTTCAGTTATGGACATAAATTTGACAGATGGGAGCACGAGAGAAACACCGAAATCACAGTAGTAGGAAACAAGGGGAGAAATCCTCCAGCTCACCTGACACAGAGATTTGAGTGTCGCTGTCAGCGCCTGGATCTTTTTCGTGTCGGCACACGATACAGGAACAGAGGTAACAGAAAAAATGGTCCAGCGCTTAAGTAGTAGTAAAATAGAAAAAATATTTTTCCAAGTTTAATAGGATTGCTTTAAAAAGTCCATTGTAGTATGGTCTCGGTGTGTGGATAGAAGGAAAGAATGATCCTGTTAGCCTACGCGTTTCGGACGAGGCAACGTCCTTAGTCTTGGCTGTAGTGTAGTTTAAAATTGGCGCTCTGGCGGATTTATACTGTGTCTATGGTGACAGCTGAGTCCTAAATGCGTTTCACGACTCTGTGTCAAATGGACCGCAAACCGGAAGTAGAATGATGCCGGTGTATGGTGCGCCCATGTTAATGTTACGTAAGTAAACTTTTCATGTTGAGCAACTTGTTCTATACACCAATATATGTTTCTTTGTTGGACTATCTTATGGATTATGTCTGATGTATATTACTGGAGTATTTAAGGACGCTTATAAATTGAATCTTAAAACATGGTCATGTGTGCGTTCCAGGTCATCTGACCAAGTGGAACGCAAACACGCAAGACAAGTCAGCGGCATGCAAGCTGGACGAACATGAGTCATCCCGGTTCAATCACTTATGGTACGTAAATATTTGATTCCTATAGAGTAAGCAACACTTGTACTCAACAAGTACTTAGGAAGGAAATGTCAATATTTGATATCTGTACCTATAAGTATAATTGATGATCGTTCGGGTCACAATATTAGGGATTAATATAGCGAAGAGCGGCCAGATTAAAGACATTTTTTGCGCATCTACAATTCAAGTATTAATAATTGAAGATGATTGGATCATGAGTGCACGGGTAAGGAAGGTGAAGTGAAAGAAAAAATTAAATTTGTGAAAATGTAATGCATAACAATCAGCATATGTTATGTATGCACCACGGGGGGTGATTGGTTAAAATCATGATTGTAAGGAGAGGTTCCTATGAAGACAAAATATCAGAGTGTATTATGTCATGAAATCATGGGACTGTACATGAGGAGGTAGTACCATGTTAAATTGCTTTATTTAGTATTGGAACATGAGTTCTTTTTTCAAGTTTAAGCCGTCTGGAAATCTTGTCTTTAATCTATAAATCCAGAAGGCTTCTCTTAGGTGAGTTTTATTTTTTATGTCGCCTCCTCTTTTTGGCATGTGAATTTTTTCGATAGCGTAGCAGCAGAAAGTTTTAATTGTCCTATTATGTTTGTGTATGAAGTGTTTTGATGCGTTGGAAATGTTCACAATATTTGGATTTCTGATATAACTCAGATGTTCCAATATTCTGGTTTTTAGTTTCCTGTTAGTGCATCCCACATATTTTAAACGACACTCTGTACATTCAATAATATAGACAACCGATTCCGTGTTACAATTTATATAATTTTGAATCGTAAATGTGTCTGTTTGGGTAGAGTTACTGAAATTTTTGGTGGGGTATGCATAAGAACAAACTTTGCAGGGGTGTTGACCACACCTGTAAAAGCCTTTTGTTTCTAACCATGTAGTGTTTGTTTTATCATGTGAACTGAAATAGGACGGGGATAGGACGCTGCCTAGGGACGGTGCTTTGCGGGCTACTATCCTGATTCCTCCTGCTAAGATGGTGCGCAAACTGTCATCCTCCATGAGAATTGGTAAGTATCGATTTACTAGATTTTTAATTTGTGAAAATTGGTTACTCTGTTGAAGAATTAATGTGGGCTGACTGTTAGTATTTTGCTTAATGGTGTTTTTGTTGTGGTACTCAAGTAGTTGTGTTCTGGGTTTTTTGGACATGATGTCACTTGCTCTATTCAGTGTCCATTGTGGATATCCTCTTTTGGAGAGTCTTGATTTTATCTGTTCTTCTTCTAATAAGAAACGATTATGTGAGCTGCAGTTCCGTTTCGCTCGGTGCATCTCTCCTACTGGTATGGCCCGGATGGTTTGTTCAGAGTGATTACTTTTGGCATGAAGTATGTTGTCAGATGCTGTTGGTTTGCGATGTGTTTCAGTGCATATTTTCTGACCCACTTTGCCGCTTAGTTTTAGGTCTAGGAAGATAATCTCAGTAGTGTCATGGTGATAAGTAAATTTCAGATTACAATTATTACGATTTAGACTCTCAACAAAAACTGGGATGATGTTAATGTCTCCTTTCCAGATAAGTAAAATGTCATCAATGTATCTACCATACCATTCAATACAATTGCCATATATGTTGTTACTGGAAAAAATGTGGGACTGCTCCCACCACGACATAACCAAATTTGCCACTGAGGGGGAAAATTTTGCCCCCATAGATACACCCCTTAATTGAAGATAATATTTTCCATCAAATAGGAAATAATTGTTTGTCATTAGAAACACCAGAACCTCTAGTATATAAATTTGGAAATTCTTGTCGTAACTACTATGTGTCGATATGTGTTCTTCCAAGGCAGTGTAGGCTATTTGGTGGGGAATTGAGGTATATAGTGAGACCACGTCACAAGTGAGCCATGTGTAGTTTTCTTGCCACTGTAGATTGCTTAGTGAATTTAGGACATTTTTGGTGTCACTTAGAAAGCCAGGTGTTTTTTGTACTAGAGGTTGCAGCAAAGTGTCAAGCCATTCTGATAGTCTCTCAAGTATTGAACCAATACCTGAGACTATGGGTCTCATAGGTGGAGGGAAAATTTCTTTGTGTATTTTGGGAAGTGCGTGGATTATTGGAGTGATGGGTTGGTCAATATATATAAAGTCCAACTGTTTTTGAGTGATGAAACCTTGTTGTAGGCCGTCAGTAAGTAATTTTTTCATGTTGGTTTTAATGTTATCTACTGGGTTTTTGTCTAAAGTTTTGTAAGTTGTTTCGTCTGATAACATGGTCAGAATAGATGATTTGTAGTCGTGTTTGTTCAGGACTGTAACGTTGCCACCTTTATCTGACATCTTAATAATTATTTCTTTATTCTCTTGTAACGATTTGGCAGCCTTTCTCAGACCAGCTGTCATGTTGTTTTGATATTGCTGAGATTTTGTTGTGTCTGCCAGATTTTGTAGTTCCTTTTCTAACACCATCTGGAATTGATCCATGGAGTCTGTACGTGAACCTATTGGATAAAACTTGGGGTTTGATGTTTCAAAATTTCTAGCAATCGTGACTGTTTGGTTTGGTTTTTCCGTGCACAGGTGGTCCAGGCATACCATAGTCGTAAGTTCTTGAAACAAGAAATTGGGTGGAGTGTTGGATGTGTCCACTTGTGAATCTTCAATAACGTTAATGGTATTCGATGAAGGTATCAAGCTGTCAGTTGTAATTTCTGGTGCCAAAAAGTGTTTTTTGACGGTCAAATTCCGGATAAATTTATTAATATCAAGTATGGTATTGAACAGGTTGAAATTATTTTTCGGGGCAAAATTGAGGCCCAATGATAGAACTTGATTTTGTTCCTTGGTTAACGTAGTGGAAGATAAGTTGGTGACATTAGTTTCTAATAATGCTGAAATTTCCGGGGACGGAGGCGTCGATTTAGATCTTGATTTGGTCTGTTTGTGCTTCCTACCGCCCCTCCTTCCTCGTTTTTTGACTGATGACCTGGACCATCTTGTCTATGGTTGGAGTAGGACCGTGTTCTCATGTTTTCATCTTCTGAAAAGCCCTCTGCTGAGTCTGGCTCGGTGGAGCTAAAGCTTACTCTGTTGGGTAAATCCTTATATTGTTTGTGTTGGTAATTCCGTTTTTTTAGGATAGGTCTCGGTCTGTTGTAGTTTCTTTCTCTCTTGTTCCAGGTGTAAATTTCATTTAGTGTGTAGTCCTTAGTATCTCGTTTGAATTTACTTTTTTTTGTTTCTGCTATAGATCGATCGAGTTTGTCGATCGCTGATGATGTACGCAGATGGAGAGAAGAAAAGGAAGGTGAGCTGGAAAATGACTCTAACTGTTTCCTACTGTCCAAAATTTGTAAGTCCAGTTCCAATAATTTTAGTTCTTCCTGTTTTGTAATCAATTTCATTAATTTGATAGAGCAAACAGATAACGTTTCATTCCATTCTTTGAAAAAATCTTCAGTGTAAATGAATGTGGGTGTTTTTCTCAGTCTTAGACCTCTTGGTATCATATTTTTCTAAATATAATTTTTTAGGGTAGTGAGGTCCCACCAGATTTTGGCTTGTTGGGCCAATTGCTTTTCCAGACTGTGAAAAAGCTCCTCCATGTTAGATTCATTTTCAGTGAGGTTATTGTTGCCACCAAAAACTTTCTCTGCTAGTTCCGTTCTAGTTAACTGGATTTCATTCGCCATGTGGGAATAGATTGTGCGTACAGTCCCGTGTGTCCAGTAAGGGTCTCCAAAAATTGGCAATATAGCCGCGGTGGGTTAAAATCAAAAGCAGAAATAGCCAATGTATGTAGTCGTTTATGCTGCAAATGCTGCAAGTTGAAATCCAGCGTGATCCTGATGTCACGTATGCATTTGTGGTATGTTTTAATCCTTAATTCGAGCAGACTTTTATCAAAAACCTCTACCACACACTATCAGATGTAATGAAAGGTGACAGCAGTATGCACATATATTATGTGGAGCTCACTGTTGTTCAGTTATGGACATAAATTTGACAGATGGGAGCACGAGAGAAACACCGAAATCACAGTAGTAGGAAACAAGGGGAGAAATCCTCCAGCTCACCTGACACAGAGATTTGAGTGTCGCTGTCAGCGCCTGGATCTTTTTCGTGTCGGCACACGATACAGGAACAGAGGTAACAGAAAAAATGGTCCAGCGCTTAAGTAGTAGTAAAATAGAAAAAATATTTTTCCAAGTTTAATAGGATTGCTTTAAAAAGTCCATTGTAGTATGGTCTCGGTGTGTGGATAGAAGGAAAGAATGATCCTGTTAGCCTACGCGTTTCGGACGAGGCAACGTCCTTAGTCTTGGCTGTAGTGTAGTTTAAAATTGGCGCTCTGGCGGATTTATACTGTGTCTATGGTGACAGCTGAGTCCTAAATGCGTTTCACGACTCTGTGTCAAATGGACCGCAAACCGGAAGTAGAATGATGCCGGTGTATGGTGCGCCCATGTTAATGTTACGTAAGTAAACTTTTCATGTTGAGCAACTTGTTCTATACACCAATATATGTTTCTTTGTTGGACTATCTTATGGATTATGTCTGATGTATATTACTGGAGTATTTAAGGACGCTTATAAATTGAATCTTAAAACATGGTCATGTGTGCGTTCCAGGTCATCTGACCAAGTGGAACGCAAACACGCAAGACAAGTCAGCGGCATGCAAGCTGGACGAACATGAGTCATCCCGGTTCAATCACTTATGGTACGTAAATATTTGATTCCTATAGAGTAAGCAACACTTGTACTCAACAAGTACTTAGGAAGGAAATGTCAATATTTGATATCTGTACCTATAAGTATAATTGATGATCGTTCGGGTCACAATATTAGGGATTAATATAGCGAAGAGCGGCCAGATTAAAGACATTTTTTGCGCATCTACAATTCAAGTATTAATAATTGAAGATGATTGGATCATGAGTGCACGGGTAAGGAAGGTGAAGTGAAAGAAAAAATTAAATTTGTGAAAATGTAATGCATAACAATCAGCATATGTTATGTATGCACCACGGGGGGTGATTGGTTAAAATCATGATTGTAAGGAGAGGTTCCTATGAAGACAAAATATCAGAGTGTATTATGTCATGAAATCATGGGACTGTACATGAGGAGGTAGTACCATGTTAAATTGCTTTATTTAGTATTGGAACATGAGTTCTTTTTTCAAGTTTAAGCCGTCTGGAAATCTTGTCTTTAATCTATAAATCCAGAAGGCTTCTCTTAGGTGAGTTTTATTTTTTATGTCGCCTCCTCTTTTTGGCATGTGAATTTTTTCGATAGCGTAGCAGCAGAAAGTTTTAATTGTCCTATTATGTTTGTGTATGAAGTGTTTTGATGCGTTGGAAATGTTCACAATATTTGGATTTCTGATATAACTCAGATGTTCCAATATTCTGGTTTTTAGTTTCCTGTTAGTGCATCCCACATATTTTAAACGACACTCTGTACATTCAATAATATAGACAACCGATTCCGTGTTACAATTTATATAATTTTGAATCGTAAATGTGTCTGTTTGGGTAGAGTTACTGAAATTTTTGGTGGGGTATGCATAAGAACAAACTTTGCAGGGGTGTTGACCACACCTGTAAAAGCCTTTTGTTTCTAACCATGTAGTGTTTGTTTTATCATGTGAACTGAAATAGGACGGGGATAGGACGCTGCCTAGGGACGGTGCTTTGCGGGCTACTATCCTGATTCCTCCTGCTAAGATGGTGCGCAAACTGTCATCCTCCATGAGAATTGGTAAGTATCGATTTACTAGATTTTTAATTTGTGAAAATTGGTTACTCTGTTGAAGAATTAATGTGGGCTGACTGTTAGTATTTTGCTTAATGGTGTTTTTGTTGTGGTACTCAAGTAGTTGTGTTCTGGGTTTTTTGGACATGATGTCACTTGCTCTATTCAGTGTCCATTGTGGATATCCTCTTTTGGAGAGTCTTGATTTTATCTGTTCTTCTTCTAATAAGAAACGATTATGTGAGCTGCAGTTCCGTTTCGCTCGGTGCATCTCTCCTACTGGTATGGCCCGGATGGTTTGTTCAGAGTGATTACTTTTGGCATGAAGTATGTTGTTAGATGCTGTTGGTTTGCGATGTGTTTCAGTGCATATTTTCTGACCCACTTTGCCGCTTAGTTTTAGGTCTAGGAAGATAATCTCAGTAGTGTCATGGTGATAAGTAAATTTCAGATTACAATTATTACGATTTAGACTCTCAACAAAAACTGGGATGATGTTAATGTCTCCTTTCCAGATAAGTAAAATGTCATCAATGTATCTACCATACCATTCAATACAATTGCCATATATGTTGTTACTGGAAAAAATGTGGGACTGCTCCCACCACGACATAACCAAATTTGCCACTGAGGGGGAAAATTTTGCCCCCATAGATACACCCCTTAATTGAAGATAATATTTTCCATCAAATAGGAAATAATTGTTTGTCATTAGAAACACCAGAACCTCTAGTATATAAATTTGGAAATTCTTGTCGTAACTACTATGTGTCGATATGTGTTCTTCCAAGGCAGTGTAGGCTATTTGGTGGGGAATTGAGGTATATAGTGAGACCACGTCACAAGTGAGCCATGTGTAGTTTTCTTGCCACTGTAGATTGCTTAGTGAATTTAGGACATTTTTGGTGTCACTTAGAAAGCCAGGTGTTTTTTGTACTAGAGGTTGCAGCAAAGTGTCAAGCCATTCTGATAGTCTCTCAAGTATTGAACCAATACCTGAGACTATGGGTCTCATAGGTGGAGGGAAAATTTCTTTGTGTATTTTGGGAAGTGCGTGGATTATTGGAGTGATGGGTTGGTCAATATATATAAAGTCCAACTGTTTTTGAGTGATGAAACCTTGTTGTAGGCCATCAGTAAGTAATTTTTTCATGTTGGTTTTAATGTTATCTACTGGGTTTTTGTCTAAAGTTTTGTAAGTTGTTTCGTCTGATAACATGGTCAGAATAGATGATTTGTAGTCGTGTTTGTTCAGGACTGTAACGTTGCCACCTTTATCTGACATCTTAATAATTATTTCTTTATTCTCTTGTAACGATTTGGCAGCCTTTCTCAGACCAGCTGTCATGTTGTTTTGATATTGCTGAGATTTTGTTGTGTCTGCCAGATTTTGTAGTTCCTTTTCTAACACCATCTGGAATTGATCCATGGAGTCTGTACGTGAACCTATTGGATAAAACTTGGGGTTTGATGTTTCAAAATTTCTAGCAATCGTGACTGTTTGGTTTGGTTTTTCCGTGCACAGGTGGTCCAGGCATACCATAGTCGTAAGTTCTTGAAACAAGAAATTGGGTGGAGTGTTGGATGTGTCCACTTGTGAATCTTCAATAACGTTAATGGTATTCGATGAAGGTATCAAGCTGTCAGTTGTAATTTCTGGTGCCAAAAAGTGTTTTTTGACGGTCAAATTCCGGATAAATTTATTAATATCAAGTATGGTATTGAACAGGTTGAAATTATTTTTCGGGGCAAAATTGAGGCCCAATGATAGAACTTGATTTTGTTCCTTGGTTAACGTAGTGGAAGATAAGTTGGTGACATTAGTTTCTAATAATGCTGAAATTTCCGGGGACGGAGGCGTCGATTTAGATCTTGATTTGGTCTGTTTGTGCTTCCTACCGCCCCTCCTTCCTCGTTTTTTGACTGATGACCTGGACCATCTTGTCTATGGTTGGAGTAGGACCGTGTTCTCATGTTTTCATCTTCTGAAAAGCCCTCTGCTGAGTCTGGCTCGGTGGAGCTAAAGCTTACTCTGTTGGGTAAATCCTTATATTGTTTGTGTTGGTAATTCCGTTTTTTTAGGATAGGTCTCGGTCTGTTGTAGTTTCTTTCTCTCTTGTTCCAGGTGTAAATTTCATTTAGTGTGTAGTCCTTAGTATCTCGTTTGAATTTACTTTTTTTTGTTTCTGCTATAGATCGATCGAGTTTGTCGATCGCTGATGATGTACGCAGATGGAGAGAAGAAAAGGAAGGTGAGCTGGAAAATGACTCTAACTGTTTCCTACTGTCCAAAATTTGTAAGTCCAGTTCCAATAATTTTAGTTCTTCCTGTTTTGTAATCAATTTCATTAATTTGATAGAGCAAACAGATAACGTTTCATTCCATTCTTTGAAAAAATCTTCAGTGTAAATGAATGTGGGTGTTTTTCTCAGTCTTAGACCTCTTGGTATCATATTTTTCGAAATATAATTTTTTAGGGTAGTGAGGTCCCACCAGATTTTGGCTTGTTGGGCCAATTGCTTTTCCAGACTGTGAAAAAGCTCCTCCATGTTAGATTCATTTTCAGTGAGGTTATTGTTGCCACCAAAAACTTTCTCTGCTAGTTCCGTTCTAGTTAACTGGATTTCATTCGCCATGTGGGAATAGATTGTGCGTACAGTCCCGTGTGTCCAGTAAGGGTCTCCAAAAATTGGCAATATAGCCGCGGTGGGTTAAAATCAAAAGCAGAAATAGCCAATGTATGTAGTCGTTTATGCTGCAAATGCTGCAAGTTGAAATCCAGCGTGATCCTGATGTCACGTATGCATTTGTGGTATGTTTTAATCCTTAATTCGAGCAGACTTTTATCAAAAACCTCTACCACACACTATCAGATGTAATGAAAGGTGACAGCAGTATGCACATATATTATGTGGAGCTCACTGTTGTTCAGTTATGGACATAAATTTGACAGATGGGAGCACGAGAGAAACACCGAAATCACAGTAGTAGGAAACAAGGGGAGAAATCCTCCAGCTCACCTGACACAGAGATTTGAGTGTCGCTGTCAGCGCCTGGATCTTTTTCGTGTCGGCACACGATACAGGAACAGAGGTAACAGAAAAAATGGTCCAGCGCTTAAGTAGTAGTAAAATAGAAAAAATATTTTTCCAAGTTTAATAGGATTGCTTTAAAAAGTCCATTGTAGTATGGTCTCGGTGTGTGGATAGAAGGAAAGAATGATCCTGTTAGCCTACGCGTTTCGGACGAGGCAACGTCCTTAGTCTTGGCTGTAGTGTAGTTTAAAATTGGCGCTCTGGCGGATTTATACTGTGTCTATGGTGACAGCTGAGTCCTAAATGCGTTTCACGACTCTGTGTCAAATGGACCGCAAACCGGAAGTAGAATGATGCCGGTGTATGGTGCGCCCATGTTAATGTTACGTAAGTAAACTTTTCATGTTGAGCAACTTGTTCTATACACCAATATATGTTTCTTTGTTGGACTATCTTATGGATTATGTCTGATGTATATTACTGGAGTATTTAAGGACGCTTATAAATTGAATCTTAAAACATGGTCATGTGTGCGTTCCAGGTCATCTGACCAAGTGGAACGCAAACACGCAAGACAAGTCAGCGGCATGCAAGCTGGACGAACATGAGTCATCCCGGTTCAATCACTTATGGTACGTAAATATTTGATTCCTATAGAGTAAGCAACACTTGTACTCAACAAGTACTTAGGAAGGAAATGTCAATATTTGATATCTGTACCTATAAGTATAATTGATGATCGTTCGGGTCACAATATTAGGGATTAATATAGCGAAGAGCGGCCAGATTAAAGACATTTTTTGCGCATCTACAATTCAAGTATTAATAATTGAAGATGATTGGATCATGAGTGCACGGGTAAGGAAGGTGAAGTGAAAGAAAAAATTAAATTTGTGAAAATGTAATGCATAACAATCAGCATATGTTATGTATGCACCACGGGGGGTGATTGGTTAAAATCATGATTGTAAGGAGAGGTTCCTATGAAGACAAAATATCAGAGTGTATTATGTCATGAAATCATGGGACTGTACATGAGGAGGTAGTACCATGTTAAATTGCTTTATTTAGTATTGGAACATGAGTTCTTTTTTCAAGTTTAAGCCGTCTGGAAATCTTGTCTTTAATCTATAAATCCAGAAGGCTTCTCTTAGGTGAGTTTTATTTTTTATGTCGCCTCCTCTTTTTGGCATGTGAATTTTTTCGATAGCGTAGCAGCAGAAAGTTTTAATTGTCCTATTATGTTTGTGTATGAAGTGTTTTGATGCGTTGGAAATGTTCACAATATTTGGATTTCTGATATAACTCAGATGTTCCAATATTCTGGTTTTTAGTTTCCTGTTAGTGCATCCCACATATTTTAAACGACACTCTGTACATTCAATAATATAGACAACCGATTCCGTGTTACAATTTATATAATTTTGAATCGTAAATGTGTCTGTTTGGGTAGAGTTACTGAAATTTTTGGTGGGGTATGCATAAGAACAAACTTTGCAGGGGTGTTGACCACACCTGTAAAAGCCTTTTGTTTCTAACCATGTAGTGTTTGTTTTATCATGTGAACTGAAATAGGACGGGGATAGGACGCTGCCTAGGGACGGTGCTTTGCGGGCTACTATCCTGATTCCTCCTGCTAAGATGGTGCGCAAACTGTCATCCTCCATGAGAATTGGTAAGTATCGATTTACTAGATTTTTAATTTGTGAAAATTGGTTACTCTGTTGAAGAATTAATGTGGGCTGACTGTTAGTATTTTGCTTAATGGTGTTTTTGTTGTGGTACTCAAGTAGTTGTGTTCTGGGTTTTTTGGACATGATGTCACTTGCTCTATTCAGTGTCCATTGTGGATATCCTCTTTTGGAGAGTCTTGATTTTATCTGTTCTTCTTCTAATAAGAAACGATTATGTGAGCTGCAGTTCCGTTTCGCTCGGTGCATCTCTCCTACTGGTATGGCCCGGATGGTTTGTTCAGAGTGATTACTTTTGGCATGAAGTATGTTGTCAGATGCTGTTGGTTTGCGATGTGTTTCAGTGCATATTTTCTGACCCACTTTGCCGCTTAGTTTTAGGTCTAGGAAGATAATCTCAGTAGTGTCATGGTGATAAGTAAATTTCAGATTACAATTATTACGATTTAGACTCTCAACAAAAACTGGGATGATGTTAATGTCTCCTTTCCAGATAAGTAAAATGTCATCAATGTATCTACCATACCATTCAATACAATTGCCATATATGTTGTTACTGGAAAAAATGTGGGACTGCTCCCACCACGACATAACCAAATTTGCCACTGAGGGGGAAAATTTTGCCCCCATAGATACACCCCTTAATTGAAGATAATATTTTCCATCAAATAGGAAATAATTGTTTGTCATTAGAAACACCAGAACCTCTAGTATATAAATTTGGAAATTCTTGTCGTAACTACTATGTGTCGATATGTGTTCTTCCAAGGCAGTGTAGGCTATTTGGTGGGGAATTGAGGTATATAGTGAGACCACGTCACAAGTGAGCCATGTGTAGTTTTCTTGCCACTGTAGATTGCTTAGTGAATTTAGGACATTTTTGGTGTCACTTAGAAAGCCAGGTGTTTTTTGTACTAGAGGTTGCAGCAAAGTGTCAAGCCATTCTGATAGTCTCTCAAGTATTGAACCAATACCTGAGACTATGGGTCTCATAGGTGGAGGGAAAATTTCTTTGTGTATTTTGGGAAGTGCGTGGATTATTGGAGTGATGGGTTGGTCAATATATATAAAGTCCAACTGTTTTTGAGTGATGAAACCTTGTTGTAGGCCGTCAGTAAGTAATTTTTTCATGTTGGTTTTAATGTTATCTACTGGGTTTTTGTCTAAAGTTTTGTAAGTTGTTTCGTCTGATAACATGGTCAGAATAGATGATTTGTAGTCGTGTTTGTTCAGGACTGTAACGTTGCCACCTTTATCTGACATCTTAATAATTATTTCTTTATTCTCTTGTAACGATTTGGCAGCCTTTCTCAGACCAGCTGTCATGTTGTTTTGATATTGCTGAGATTTTGTTGTGTCTGCCAGATTTTGTAGTTCCTTTTCTAACACCATCTGGAATTGATCCATGGAGTCTGTACGTGAACCTATTGGATAAAACTTGGGGTTTGATGTTTCAAAATTTCTAGCAATCGTGACTGTTTGGTTTGGTTTTTCCGTGCACAGGTGGTCCAGGCATACCATAGTCGTAAGTTCTTGAAACAAGAAATTGGGTGGAGTGTTGGATGTGTCCACTTGTGAATCTTCAATAACGTTAATGGTATTCGATGAAGGTATCAAGCTGTCAGTTGTAATTTCTGGTGCCAAAAAGTGTTTTTTGACGGTCAAATTCCGGATAAATTTATTAATATCAAGTATGGTATTGAACAGGTTGAAATTATTTTTCGGGGCAAAATTGAGGCCCAATGATAGAACTTGATTTTGTTCCTTGGTTAACGTAGTGGAAGATAAGTTGGTGACATTAGTTTCTAATAATGCTGAAATTTCCGGGGACGGAGGCGTCGATTTAGATCTTGATTTGGTCTGTTTGTGCTTCCTACCGCCCCTCCTTCCTCGTTTTTTGACTGATGACCTGGACCATCTTGTCTATGGTTGGAGTAGGACCGTGTTCTCATGTTTTCATCTTCTGAAAAGCCCTCTGCTGAGTCTGGCTCGGTGGAGCTAAAGCTTACTCTGTTGGGTAAATCCTTATATTGTTTGTGTTGGTAATTCCGTTTTTTTAGGATAGGTCTCGGTCTGTTGTAGTTTCTTTCTCTCTTGTTCCAGGTGTAAATTTCATTTAGTGTGTAGTCCTTAGTATCTCGTTTGAATTTACTTTTTTTTGTTTCTGCTATAGATCGATCGAGTTTGTCGATCGCTGATGATGTACGCAGATGGAGAGAAGAAAAGGAAGGTGAGCTGGAAAATGACTCTAACTGTTTCCTACTGTCCAAAATTTGTAAGTCCAGTTCCAATAATTTTAGTTCTTCCTGTTTTGTAATCAATTTCATTAATTTGATAGAGCAAACAGATAACGTTTCATTCCATTCTTTGAAAAAATCTTCAGTGTAAATGAATGTGGGTGTTTTTCTCAGTCTTAGACCTCTTGGTATCATATTTTTCTAAATATAATTTTTTAGGGTAGTGAGGTCCCACCAGATTTTGGCTTGTTGGGCCAATTGCTTTTCCAGACTGTGAAAAAGCTCCTCCATGTTAGATTCATTTTCAGTGAGGTTATTGTTGCCACCAAAAACTTTCTCTGCTAGTTCCGTTCTAGTTAACTGGATTTCATTCGCCATGTGGGAATAGATTGTGCGTACAGTCCCGTGTGTCCAGTAAGGGTCTCCAAAAATTGGCAATATAGCCGCGGTGGGTTAAAATCAAAAGCAGAAATAGCCAATGTATGTAGTCGTTTATGCTGCAAATGCTGCAAGTTGAAATCCAGCGTGATCCTGATGTCACGTATGCATTTGTGGTATGTTTTAATCCTTAATTCGAGCAGACTTTTATCAAAAACCTCTACCACACACTATCAGATGTAATGAAAGGTGACAGCAGTATGCACATATATTATGTGGAGCTCACTGTTGTTCAGTTATGGACATAAATTTGACAGATGGGAGCACGAGAGAAACACCGAAATCACAGTAGTAGGAAACAAGGGGAGAAATCCTCCAGCTCACCTGACACAGAGATTTGAGTGTCGCTGTCAGCGCCTGGATCTTTTTCGTGTCGGCACACGATACAGGAACAGAGGTAACAGAAAAAATGGTCCAGCGCTTAAGTAGTAGTAAAATAGAAAAAATATTTTTCCAAGTTTAATAGGATTGCTTTAAAAAGTCCATTGTAGTATGGTCTCGGTGTGTGGATAGAAGGAAAGAATGATCCTGTTAGCCTACGCGTTTCGGACGAGGCAACGTCCTTAGTCTTGGCTGTAGTGTAGTTTAAAATTGGCGCTCTGGCGGATTTATACTGTGTCTATGGTGACAGCTGAGTCCTAAATGCGTTTCACGACTCTGTGTCAAATGGACCGCAAACCGGAAGTAGAATGATGCCGGTGTATGGTGCGCCCATGTTAATGTTACGTAAGTAAACTTTTCATGTTGAGCAACTTGTTCTATACACCAATATATGTTTCTTTGTTGGACTATCTTATGGATTATGTCTGATGTATATTACTGGAGTATTTAAGGACGCTTATAAATTGAATCTTAAAACATGGTCATGTGTGCGTTCCAGGTCATCTGACCAAGTGGAACGCAAACACGCAAGACAAGTCAGCGGCATGCAAGCTGGACGAACATGAGTCATCCCGGTTCAATCACTTATGGTACGTAAATATTTGATTCCTATAGAGTAAGCAACACTTGTACTCAACAAGTACTTAGGAAGGAAATGTCAATATTTGATATCTGTACCTATAAGTATAATTGATGATCGTTCGGGTCACAATATTAGGGATTAATATAGCGAAGAGCGGCCAGATTAAAGACATTTTTTGCGCATCTACAATTCAAGTATTAATAATTGAAGATGATTGGATCATGAGTGCACGGGTAAGGAAGGTGAAGTGAAAGAAAAAATTAAATTTGTGAAAATGTAATGCATAACAATCAGCATATGTTATGTATGCACCACGGGGGGTGATTGGTTAAAATCATGATTGTAAGGAGAGGTTCCTATGAAGACAAAATATCAGAGTGTATTATGTCATGAAATCATGGGACTGTACATGAGGAGGTAGTACCATGTTAAATTGCTTTATTTAGTATTGGAACATGAGTTCTTTTTTCAAGTTTAAGCCGTCTGGAAATCTTGTCTTTAATCTATAAATCCAGAAGGCTTCTCTTAGGTGAGTTTTATTTTTTATGTCGCCTCCTCTTTTTGGCATGTGAATTTTTTCGATAGCGTAGCAGCAGAAAGTTTTAATTGTCCTATTATGTTTGTGTATGAAGTGTTTTGATGCGTTGGAAATGTTCACAATATTTGGATTTCTGATATAACTCAGATGTTCCAATATTCTGGTTTTTAGTTTCCTGTTAGTGCATCCCACATATTTTAAACGACACTCTGTACATTCAATAATATAGACAACCGATTCCGTGTTACAATTTATATAATTTTGAATCGTAAATGTGTCTGTTTGGGTAGAGTTACTGAAATTTTTGGTGGGGTATGCATAAGAACAAACTTTGCAGGGGTGTTGACCACACCTGTAAAAGCCTTTTGTTTCTAACCATGTAGTGTTTGTTTTATCATGTGAACTGAAATAGGACGGGGATAGGACGCTGCCTAGGGACGGTGCTTTGCGGGCTACTATCCTGATTCCTCCTGCTAAGATGGTGCGCAAACTGTCATCCTCCATGAGAATTGGTAAGTATCGATTTACTAGATTTTTAATTTGTGAAAATTGGTTACTCTGTTGAAGAATTAATGTGGGCTGACTGTTAGTATTTTGCTTAATGGTGTTTTTGTTGTGGTACTCAAGTAGTTGTGTTCTGGGTTTTTTGGACATGATGTCACTTGCTCTATTCAGTGTCCATTGTGGATATCCTCTTTTGGAGAGTCTTGATTTTATCTGTTCTTCTTCTAATAAGAAACGATTATGTGAGCTGCAGTTCCGTTTCGCTCGGTGCATCTCTCCTACTGGTATGGCCCGGATGGTTTGTTCAGAGTGATTACTTTTGGCATGAAGTATGTTGTTAGATGCTGTTGGTTTGCGATGTGTTTCAGTGCATATTTTCTGACCCACTTTGCCGCTTAGTTTTAGGTCTAGGAAGATAATCTCAGTAGTGTCATGGTGATAAGTAAATTTCAGATTACAATTATTACGATTTAGACTCTCAACAAAAACTGGGATGATGTTAATGTCTCCTTTCCAGATAAGTAAAATGTCATCAATGTATCTACCATACCATTCAATACAATTGCCATATATGTTGTTACTGGAAAAAATGTGGGACTGCTCCCACCACGACATAACCAAATTTGCCACTGAGGGGGAAAATTTTGCCCCCATAGATACACCCCTTAATTGAAGATAATATTTTCCATCAAATAGGAAATAATTGTTTGTCATTAGAAACACCAGAACCTCTAGTATATAAATTTGGAAATTCTTGTCGTAACTACTATGTGTCGATATGTGTTCTTCCAAGGCAGTGTAGGCTATTTGGTGGGGAATTGAGGTATATAGTGAGACCACGTCACAAGTGAGCCATGTGTAGTTTTCTTGCCACTGTAGATTGCTTAGTGAATTTAGGACATTTTTGGTGTCACTTAGAAAGCCAGGTGTTTTTTGTACTAGAGGTTGCAGCAAAGTGTCAAGCCATTCTGATAGTCTCTCAAGTATTGAACCAATACCTGAGACTATGGGTCTCATAGGTGGAGGGAAAATTTCTTTGTGTATTTTGGGAAGTGCGTGGATTATTGGAGTGATGGGTTGGTCAATATATATAAAGTCCAACTGTTTTTGAGTGATGAAACCTTGTTGTAGGCCGTCAGTAAGTAATTTTTTCATGTTGGTTTTAATGTTATCTACTGGGTTTTTGTCTAAAGTTTTGTAAGTTGTTTCGTCTGATAACATGGTCAGAATAGATGATTTGTAGTCGTGTTTGTTCAGGACTGTAACGTTGCCACCTTTATCTGACATCTTAATAATTATTTCTTTATTCTCTTGTAACGATTTGGCAGCCTTTCTCAGACCAGCTGTCATGTTGTTTTGATATTGCTGAGATTTTGTTGTGTCTGCCAGATTTTGTAGTTCCTTTTCTAACACCATCTGGAATTGATCCATGGAGTCTGTACGTGAACCTATTGGATAAAACTTGGGGTTTGATGTTTCAAAATTTCTAGCAATCGTGACTGTTTGGTTTGGTTTTTCCGTGCACAGGTGGTCCAGGCATACCATAGTCGTAAGTTCTTGAAACAAGAAATTGGGTGGAGTGTTGGATGTGTCCACTTGTGAATCTTCAATAACGTTAATGGTATTCGATGAAGGTATCAAGCTGTCAGTTGTAATTTCTGGTGCCAAAAAGTGTTTTTTGACGGTCAAATTCCGGATAAATTTATTAATATCAAGTATGGTATTGAACAGGTTGAAATTATTTTTCGGGGCAAAATTGAGGCCCAATGATAGAACTTGATTTTGTTCCTTGGTTAACGTAGTGGAAGATAAGTTGGTGACATTAGTTTCTAATAATGCTGAAATTTCCGGGGACGGAGGCGTCGATTTAGATCTTGATTTGGTCTGTTTGTGCTTCCTACCGCCCCTCCTTCCTCGTTTTTTGACTGATGACCTGGACCATCTTGTCTATGGTTGGAGTAGGACCGTGTTCTCATGTTTTCATCTTCTGAAAAGCCCTCTGCTGAGTCTGGCTCGGTGGAGCTAAAGCTTACTCTGTTGGGTAAATCCTTATATTGTTTGTGTTGGTAATTCCGTTTTTTTAGGATAGGTCTCGGTCTGTTGTAGTTTCTTTCTCTCTTGTTCCAGGTGTAAATTTCATTTAGTGTGTAGTCCTTAGTATCTCGTTTGAATTTACTTTTTTTTGTTTCTGCTATAGATCGATCGAGTTTGTCGATCGCTGATGATGTACGCAGATGGAGAGAAGAAAAGGAAGGTGAGCTGGAAAATGACTCTAACTGTTTCCTACTGTCCAAAATTTGTAAGTCCAGTTCCAATAATTTTAGTTCTTCCTGTTTTGTAATCAATTTCATTAATTTGATAGAGCAAACAGATAACGTTTCATTCCATTCTTTGAAAAAATCTTCAGTGTAAATGAATGTGGGTGTTTTTCTCAGTCTTAGACCTCTTGGTATCATATTTTTCGAAATATAATTTTTTAGGGTAGTGAGGTCCCACCAGATTTTGGCTTGTTGGGCCAATTGCTTTTCCAGACTGTGAAAAAGCTCCTCCATGTTAGATTCATTTTCAGTGAGGTTATTGTTGCCACCAAAAACTTTCTCTGCTAGTTCCGTTCTAGTTAACTGGATTTCATTCGCCATGTGGGAATAGATTGTGCGTACAGTCCCGTGTGTCCAGTAAGGGTCTCCAAAAATTGGCAATATAGCCGCGGTGGGTTAAAATCAAAAGCAGAAATAGCCAATGTATGTAGTCGTTTATGCTGCAAATGCTGCAAGTTGAAATCCAGCGTGATCCTGATGTCACGTATGCATTTGTGGTATGTTTTAATCCTTAATTCGAGCAGACTTTTATCAAAAACCTCTACCACACACTATCAGATGTAATGAAAGGTGACAGCAGTATGCACATATATTATGTGGAGCTCACTGTTGTTCAGTTATGGACATAAATTTGACAGATGGGAGCACGAGAGAAACACCGAAATCACAGTAGTAGGAAACAAGGGGAGAAATCCTCCAGCTCACCTGACACAGAGATTTGAGTGTCGCTGTCAGCGCCTGGATCTTTTTCGTGTCGGCACACGATACAGGAACAGAGGTAACAGAAAAAATGGTCCAGCGCTTAAGTAGTAGTAAAATAGAAAAAATATTTTTCCAAGTTTAATAGGATTGCTTTAAAAAGTCCATTGTAGTATGGTCTCGGTGTGTGGATAGAAGGAAAGAATGATCCTGTTAGCCTACGCGTTTCGGACGAGGCAACGTCCTTAGTCTTGGCTGTAGTGTAGTTTAAAATTGGCGCTCTGGCGGATTTATACTGTGTCTATGGTGACAGCTGAGTCCTAAATGCGTTTCACGACTCTGTGTCAAATGGACCGCAAACCGGAAGTAGAATGATGCCGGTGTATGGTGCGCCCATGTTAATGTTACGTAAGTAAACTTTTCATGTTGAGCAACTTGTTCTATACACCAATATATGTTTCTTTGTTGGACTATCTTATGGATTATGTCTGATGTATATTACTGGAGTATTTAAGGACGCTTATAAATTGAATCTTAAAACATGGTCATGTGTGCGTTCCAGGTCATCTGACCAAGTGGAACGCAAACACGCAAGACAAGTCAGCGGCATGCAAGCTGGACGAACATGAGTCATCCCGGTTCAATCACTTATGGTACGTAAATATTTGATTCCTATAGAGTAAGCAACACTTGTACTCAACAAGTACTTAGGAAGGAAATGTCAATATTTGATATCTGTACCTATAAGTATAATTGATGATCGTTCGGGTCACAATATTAGGGATTAATATAGCGAAGAGCGGCCAGATTAAAGACATTTTTTGCGCATCTACAATTCAAGTATTAATAATTGAAGATGATTGGATCATGAGTGCACGGGTAAGGAAGGTGAAGTGAAAGAAAAAATTAAATTTGTGAAAATGTAATGCATAACAATCAGCATATGTTATGTATGCACCACGGGGGGTGATTGGTTAAAATCATGATTGTAAGGAGAGGTTCCTATGAAGACAAAATATCAGAGTGTATTATGTCATGAAATCATGGGACTGTACATGAGGAGGTAGTACCATGTTAAATTGCTTTATTTAGTATTGGAACATGAGTTCTTTTTTCAAGTTTAAGCCGTCTGGAAATCTTGTCTTTAATCTATAAATCCAGAAGGCTTCTCTTAGGTGAGTTTTATTTTTTATGTCGCCTCCTCTTTTTGGCATGTGAATTTTTTCGATAGCGTAGCAGCAGAAAGTTTTAATTGTCCTATTATGTTTGTGTATGAAGTGTTTTGATGCGTTGGAAATGTTCACAATATTTGGATTTCTGATATAACTCAGATGTTCCAATATTCTGGTTTTTAGTTTCCTGTTAGTGCATCCCACATATTTTAAACGACACTCTGTACATTCAATAATATAGACAACCGATTCCGTGTTACAATTTATATAATTTTGAATCGTAAATGTGTCTGTTTGGGTAGAGTTACTGAAATTTTTGGTGGGGTATGCATAAGAACAAACTTTGCAGGGGTGTTGACCACACCTGTAAAAGCCTTTTGTTTCTAACCATGTAGTGTTTGTTTTATCATGTGAACTGAAATAGGACGGGGATAGGACGCTGCCTAGGGACGGTGCTTTGCGGGCTACTATCCTGATTCCTCCTGCTAAGATGGTGCGCAAACTGTCATCCTCCATGAGAATTGGTAAGTATCGATTTACTAGATTTTTAATTTGTGAAAATTGGTTACTCTGTTGAAGAATTAATGTGGGCTGACTGTTAGTATTTTGCTTAATGGTGTTTTTGTTGTGGTACTCAAGTAGTTGTGTTCTGGGTTTTTTGGACATGATGTCACTTGCTCTATTCAGTGTCCATTGTGGATATCCTCTTTTGGAGAGTCTTGATTTTATCTGTTCTTCTTCTAATAAGAAACGATTATGTGAGCTGCAGTTCCGTTTCGCTCGGTGCATCTCTCCTACTGGTATGGCCCGGATGGTTTGTTCAGAGTGATTACTTTTGGCATGAAGTATGTTGTTAGATGCTGTTGGTTTGCGATGTGTTTCAGTGCATATTTTCTGACCCACTTTGCCGCTTAGTTTTAGGTCTAGGAAGATAATCTCAGTAGTGTCATGGTGATAAGTAAATTTCAGATTACAATTATTACGATTTAGACTCTCAACAAAAACTGGGATGATGTTAATGTCTCCTTTCCAGATAAGTAAAATGTCATCAATGTATCTACCATACCATTCAATACAATTGCCATATATGTTGTTACTGGAAAAAATGTGGGACTGCTCCCACCACGACATAACCAAATTTGCCACTGAGGGGGAAAATTTTGCCCCCATAGATACACCCCTTAATTGAAGATAATATTTTCCATCAAATAGGAAATAATTGTTTGTCATTAGAAACACCAGAACCTCTAGTATATAAATTTGGAAATTCTTGTCGTAACTACTATGTGTCGATATGTGTTCTTCCAAGGCAGTGTAGGCTATTTGGTGGGGAATTGAGGTATATAGTGAGACCACGTCACAAGTGAGCCATGTGTAGTTTTCTTGCCACTGTAGATTGCTTAGTGAATTTAGGACATTTTTGGTGTCACTTAGAAAGCCAGGTGTTTTTTGTACTAGAGGTTGCAGCAAAGTGTCAAGCCATTCTGATAGTCTCTCAAGTATTGAACCAATACCTGAGACTATGGGTCTCATAGGTGGAGGGAAAATTTCTTTGTGTATTTTGGGAAGTGCGTGGATTATTGGAGTGATGGGTTGGTCAATATATATAAAGTCCAACTGTTTTTGAGTGATGAAACCTTGTTGTAGGCCGTCAGTAAGTAATTTTTTCATGTTGGTTTTAATGTTATCTACTGGGTTTTTGTCTAAAGTTTTGTAAGTTGTTTCGTCTGATAACATGGTCAGAATAGATGATTTGTAGTCGTGTTTGTTCAGGACTGTAACGTTGCCACCTTTATCTGACATCTTAATAATTATTTCTTTATTCTCTTGTAACGATTTGGCAGCCTTTCTCAGACCAGCTGTCATGTTGTTTTGATATTGCTGAGATTTTGTTGTGTCTGCCAGATTTTGTAGTTCCTTTTCTAACACCATCTGGAATTGATCCATGGAGTCTGTACGTGAACCTATTGGATAAAACTTGGGGTTTGATGTTTCAAAATTTCTAGCAATCGTGACTGTTTGGTTTGGTTTTTCCGTGCACAGGTGGTCCAGGCATACCATAGTCGTAAGTTCTTGAAACAAGAAATTGGGTGGAGTGTTGGATGTGTCCACTTGTGAATCTTCAATAACGTTAATGGTATTCGATGAAGGTATCAAGCTGTCAGTTGTAATTTCTGGTGCCAAAAAGTGTTTTTTGACGGTCAAATTCCGGATAAATTTATTAATATCAAGTATGGTATTGAACAGGTTGAAATTATTTTTCGGGGCAAAATTGAGGCCCAATGATAGAACTTGATTTTGTTCCTTGGTTAACGTAGTGGAAGATAAGTTGGTGACATTAGTTTCTAATAATGCTGAAATTTCCGGGGACGGAGGCGTCGATTTAGATCTTGATTTGGTCTGTTTGTGCTTCCTACCGCCCCTCCTTCCTCGTTTTTTGACTGATGACCTGGACCATCTTGTCTATGGTTGGAGTAGGACCGTGTTCTCATGTTTTCATCTTCTGAAAAGCCCTCTGCTGAGTCTGGCTCGGTGGAGCTAAAGCTTACTCTGTTGGGTAAATCCTTATATTGTTTGTGTTGGTAATTCCGTTTTTTTAGGATAGGTCTCGGTCTGTTGTAGTTTCTTTCTCTCTTGTTCCAGGTGTAAATTTCATTTAGTGTGTAGTCCTTAGTATCTCGTTTGAATTTACTTTTTTTTGTTTCTGCTATAGATCGATCGAGTTTGTCGATCGCTGATGATGTACGCAGATGGAGAGAAGAAAAGGAAGGTGAGCTGGAAAATGACTCTAACTGTTTCCTACTGTCCAAAATTTGTAAGTCCAGTTCCAATAATTTTAGTTCTTCCTGTTTTGTAATCAATTTCATTAATTTGATAGAGCAAACAGATAACGTTTCATTCCATTCTTTGAAAAAATCTTCAGTGTAAATGAATGTGGGTGTTTTTCTCAGTCTTAGACCTCTTGGTATCATATTTTTCGAAATATAATTTTTTAGGGTAGTGAGGTCCCACCAGATTTTGGCTTGTTGGGCCAATTGCTTTTCCAGACTGTGAAAAAGCTCCTCCATGTTAGATTCATTTTCAGTGAGGTTATTGTTGCCACCAAAAACTTTCTCTGCTAGTTCCGTTCTAGTTAACTGGATTTCATTCGCCATGTGGGAATAGATTGTGCGTACAGTCCCGTGTGTCCAGTAAGGGTCTCCAAAAATTGGCAATATAGCCGCGGTGGGTTAAAATCAAAAGCAGAAATAGCCAATGTATGTAGTCGTTTATGCTGCAAATGCTGCAAGTTGAAATCCAGCGTGATCCTGATGTCACGTATGCATTTGTGGTATGTTTTAATCCTTAATTCGAGCAGACTTTTATCAAAAACCTCTACCACACACTATCAGATGTAATGAAAGGTGACAGCAGTATGCACATATATTATGTGGAGCTCACTGTTGTTCAGTTATGGACATAAATTTGACAGATGGGAGCACGAGAGAAACACCGAAATCACAGTAGTAGGAAACAAGGGGAGAAATCCTCCAGCTCACCTGACACAGAGATTTGAGTGTCGCTGTCAGCGCCTGGATCTTTTTCGTGTCGGCACACGATACAGGAACAGAGGTAACAGAAAAAATGGTCCAGCGCTTAAGTAGTAGTAAAATAGAAAAAATATTTTTCCAAGTTTAATAGGATTGCTTTAAAAAGTCCATTGTAGTATGGTCTCGGTGTGTGGATAGAAGGAAAGAATGATCCTGTTAGCCTACGCGTTTCGGACGAGGCAACGTCCTTAGTCTTGGCTGTAGTGTAGTTTAAAATTGGCGCTCTGGCGGATTTATACTGTGTCTATGGTGACAGCTGAGTCCTAAATGCGTTTCACGACTCTGTGTCAAATGGACCGCAAACCGGAAGTAGAATGATGCCGGTGTATGGTGCGCCCATGTTAATGTTACGTAAGTAAACTTTTCATGTTGAGCAACTTGTTCTATACACCAATATATGTTTCTTTGTTGGACTATCTTATGGATTATGTCTGATGTATATTACTGGAGTATTTAAGGACGCTTATAAATTGAATCTTAAAACATGGTCATGTGTGCGTTCCAGGTCATCTGACCAAGTGGAACGCAAACACGCAAGACAAGTCAGCGGCATGCAAGCTGGACGAACATGAGTCATCCCGGTTCAATCACTTATGGTACGTAAATATTTGATTCCTATAGAGTAAGCAACACTTGTACTCAACAAGTACTTAGGAAGGAAATGTCAATATTTGATATCTGTACCTATAAGTATAATTGATGATCGTTCGGGTCACAATATTAGGGATTAATATAGCGAAGAGCGGCCAGATTAAAGACATTTTTTGCGCATCTACAATTCAAGTATTAATAATTGAAGATGATTGGATCATGAGTGCACGGGTAAGGAAGGTGAAGTGAAAGAAAAAATTAAATTTGTGAAAATGTAATGCATAACAATCAGCATATGTTATGTATGCACCACGGGGGGTGATTGGTTAAAATCATGATTGTAAGGAGAGGTTCCTATGAAGACAAAATATCAGAGTGTATTATGTCATGAAATCATGGGACTGTACATGAGGAGGTAGTACCATGTTAAATTGCTTTATTTAGTATTGGAACATGAGTTCTTTTTTCAAGTTTAAGCCGTCTGGAAATCTTGTCTTTAATCTATAAATCCAGAAGGCTTCTCTTAGGTGAGTTTTATTTTTTATGTCGCCTCCTCTTTTTGGCATGTGAATTTTTTCGATAGCGTAGCAGCAGAAAGTTTTAATTGTCCTATTATGTTTGTGTATGAAGTGTTTTGATGCGTTGGAAATGTTCACAATATTTGGATTTCTGATATAACTCAGATGTTCCAATATTCTGGTTTTTAGTTTCCTGTTAGTGCATCCCACATATTTTAAACGACACTCTGTACATTCAATAATATAGACAACCGATTCCGTGTTACAATTTATATAATTTTGAATCGTAAATGTGTCTGTTTGGGTAGAGTTACTGAAATTTTTGGTGGGGTATGCATAAGAACAAACTTTGCAGGGGTGTTGACCACACCTGTAAAAGCCTTTTGTTTCTAACCATGTAGTGTTTGTTTTATCATGTGAACTGAAATAGGACGGGGATAGGACGCTGCCTAGGGACGGTGCTTTGCGGGCTACTATCCTGATTCCTCCTGCTAAGATGGTGCGCAAACTGTCATCCTCCATGAGAATTGGTAAGTATCGATTTACTAGATTTTTAATTTGTGAAAATTGGTTACTCTGTTGAAGAATTAATGTGGGCTGACTGTTAGTATTTTGCTTAATGGTGTTTTTGTTGTGGTACTCAAGTAGTTGTGTTCTGGGTTTTTTGGACATGATGTCACTTGCTCTATTCAGTGTCCATTGTGGATATCCTCTTTTGGAGAGTCTTGATTTTATCTGTTCTTCTTCTAATAAGAAACGATTATGTGAGCTGCAGTTCCGTTTCGCTCGGTGCATCTCTCCTACTGGTATGGCCCGGATGGTTTGTTCAGAGTGATTACTTTTGGCATGAAGTATGTTGTTAGATGCTGTTGGTTTGCGATGTGTTTCAGTGCATATTTTCTGACCCACTTTGCCGCTTAGTTTTAGGTCTAGGAAGATAATCTCAGTAGTGTCATGGTGATAAGTAAATTTCAGATTACAATTATTACGATTTAGACTCTCAACAAAAACTGGGATGATGTTAATGTCTCCTTTCCAGATAAGTAAAATGTCATCAATGTATCTACCATACCATTCAATACAATTGCCATATATGTTGTTACTGGAAAAAATGTGGGACTGCTCCCACCACGACATAACCAAATTTGCCACTGAGGGGGAAAATTTTGCCCCCATAGATACACCCCTTAATTGAAGATAATATTTTCCATCAAATAGGAAATAATTGTTTGTCATTAGAAACACCAGAACCTCTAGTATATAAATTTGGAAATTCTTGTCGTAACTACTATGTGTCGATATGTGTTCTTCCAAGGCAGTGTAGGCTATTTGGTGGGGAATTGAGGTATATAGTGAGACCACGTCACAAGTGAGCCATGTGTAGTTTTCTTGCCACTGTAGATTGCTTAGTGAATTTAGGACATTTTTGGTGTCACTTAGAAAGCCAGGTGTTTTTTGTACTAGAGGTTGCAGCAAAGTGTCAAGCCATTCTGATAGTCTCTCAAGTATTGAACCAATACCTGAGACTATGGGTCTCATAGGTGGAGGGAAAATTTCTTTGTGTATTTTGGGAAGTGCGTGGATTATTGGAGTGATGGGTTGGTCAATATATATAAAGTCCAACTGTTTTTGAGTGATGAAACCTTGTTGTAGGCCGTCAGTAAGTAATTTTTTCATGTTGGTTTTAATGTTATCTACTGGGTTTTTGTCTAAAGTTTTGTAAGTTGTTTCGTCTGATAACATGGTCAGAATAGATGATTTGTAGTCGTGTTTGTTCAGGACTGTAACGTTGCCACCTTTATCTGACATCTTAATAATTATTTCTTTATTCTCTTGTAACGATTTGGCAGCCTTTCTCAGACCAGCTGTCATGTTGTTTTGATATTGCTGAGATTTTGTTGTGTCTGCCAGATTTTGTAGTTCCTTTTCTAACACCATCTGGAATTGATCCATGGAGTCTGTACGTGAACCTATTGGATAAAACTTGGGGTTTGATGTTTCAAAATTTCTAGCAATCGTGACTGTTTGGTTTGGTTTTTCCGTGCACAGGTGGTCCAGGCATACCATAGTCGTAAGTTCTTGAAACAAGAAATTGGGTGGAGTGTTGGATGTGTCCACTTGTGAATCTTCAATAACGTTAATGGTATTCGATGAAGGTATCAAGCTGTCAGTTGTAATTTCTGGTGCCAAAAAGTGTTTTTTGACGGTCAAATTCCGGATAAATTTATTAATATCAAGTATGGTATTGAACAGGTTGAAATTATTTTTCGGGGCAAAATTGAGGCCCAATGATAGAACTTGATTTTGTTCCTTGGTTAACGTAGTGGAAGATAAGTTGGTGACATTAGTTTCTAATAATGCTGAAATTTCCGGGGACGGAGGCGTCGATTTAGATCTTGATTTGGTCTGTTTGTGCTTCCTACCGCCCCTCCTTCCTCGTTTTTTGACTGATGACCTGGACCATCTTGTCTATGGTTGGAGTAGGACCGTGTTCTCATGTTTTCATCTTCTGAAAAGCCCTCTGCTGAGTCTGGCTCGGTGGAGCTAAAGCTTACTCTGTTGGGTAAATCCTTATATTGTTTGTGTTGGTAATTCCGTTTTTTTAGGATAGGTCTCGGTCTGTTGTAGTTTCTTTCTCTCTTGTTCCAGGTGTAAATTTCATTTAGTGTGTAGTCCTTAGTATCTCGTTTGAATTTACTTTTTTTTGTTTCTGCTATAGATCGATCGAGTTTGTCGATCGCTGATGATGTACGCAGATGGAGAGAAGAAAAGGAAGGTGAGCTGGAAAATGACTCTAACTGTTTCCTACTGTCCAAAATTTGTAAGTCCAGTTCCAATAATTTTAGTTCTTCCTGTTTTGTAATCAATTTCATTAATTTGATAGAGCAAACAGATAACGTTTCATTCCATTCTTTGAAAAAATCTTCAGTGTAAATGAATGTGGGTGTTTTTCTCAGTCTTAGACCTCTTGGTATCATATTTTTCGAAATATAATTTTTTAGGGTAGTGAGGTCCCACCAGATTTTGGCTTGTTGGGCCAATTGCTTTTCCAGACTGTGAAAAAGCTCCTCCATGTTAGATTCATTTTCAGTGAGGTTATTGTTGCCACCAAAAACTTTCTCTGCTAGTTCCGTTCTAGTTAACTGGATTTCATTCGCCATGTGGGAATAGATTGTGCGTACAGTCCCGTGTGTCCAGTAAGGGTCTCCAAAAATTGGCAATATAGCCGCGGTGGGTTAAAATCAAAAGCAGAAATAGCCAATGTATGTAGTCGTTTATGCTGCAAATGCTGCAAGTTGAAATCCAGCGTGATCCTGATGTCACGTATGCATTTGTGGTATGTTTTAATCCTTAATTCGAGCAGACTTTTATCAAAAACCTCTACCACACACTATCAGATGTAATGAAAGGTGACAGCAGTATGCACATATATTATGTGGAGCTCACTGTTGTTCAGTTATGGACATAAATTTGACAGATGGGAGCACGAGAGAAACACCGAAATCACAGTAGTAGGAAACAAGGGGAGAAATCCTCCAGCTCACCTGACACAGAGATTTGAGTGTCGCTGTCAGCGCCTGGATCTTTTTCGTGTCGGCACACGATACAGGAACAGAGGTAACAGAAAAAATGGTCCAGCGCTTAAGTAGTAGTAAAATAGAAAAAATATTTTTCCAAGTTTAATAGGATTGCTTTAAAAAGTCCATTGTAGTATGGTCTCGGTGTGTGGATAGAAGGAAAGAATGATCCTGTTAGCCTACGCGTTTCGGACGAGGCAACGTCCTTAGTCTTGGCTGTAGTGTAGTTTAAAATTGGCGCTCTGGCGGATTTATACTGTGTCTATGGTGACAGCTGAGTCCTAAATGCGTTTCACGACTCTGTGTCAAATGGACCGCAAACCGGAAGTAGAATGATGCCGGTGTATGGTGCGCCCATGTTAATGTTACGTAAGTAAACTTTTCATGTTGAGCAACTTGTTCTATACACCAATATATGTTTCTTTGTTGGACTATCTTATGGATTATGTCTGATGTATATTACTGGAGTATTTAAGGACGCTTATAAATTGAATCTTAAAACATGGTCATGTGTGCGTTCCAGGTCATCTGACCAAGTGGAACGCAAACACGCAAGACAAGTCAGCGGCATGCAAGCTGGACGAACATGAGTCATCCCGGTTCAATCACTTATGGTACGTAAATATTTGATTCCTATAGAGTAAGCAACACTTGTACTCAACAAGTACTTAGGAAGGAAATGTCAATATTTGATATCTGTACCTATAAGTATAATTGATGATCGTTCGGGTCACAATATTAGGGATTAATATAGCGAAGAGCGGCCAGATTAAAGACATTTTTTGCGCATCTACAATTCAAGTATTAATAATTGAAGATGATTGGATCATGAGTGCACGGGTAAGGAAGGTGAAGTGAAAGAAAAAATTAAATTTGTGAAAATGTAATGCATAACAATCAGCATATGTTATGTATGCACCACGGGGGGTGATTGGTTAAAATCATGATTGTAAGGAGAGGTTCCTATGAAGACAAAATATCAGAGTGTATTATGTCATGAAATCATGGGACTGTACATGAGGAGGTAGTACCATGTTAAATTGCTTTATTTAGTATTGGAACATGAGTTCTTTTTTCAAGTTTAAGCCGTCTGGAAATCTTGTCTTTAATCTATAAATCCAGAAGGCTTCTCTTAGGTGAGTTTTATTTTTTATGTCGCCTCCTCTTTTTGGCATGTGAATTTTTTCGATAGCGTAGCAGCAGAAAGTTTTAATTGTCCTATTATGTTTGTGTATGAAGTGTTTTGATGCGTTGGAAATGTTCACAATATTTGGATTTCTGATATAACTCAGATGTTCCAATATTCTGGTTTTTAGTTTCCTGTTAGTGCATCCCACATATTTTAAACGACACTCTGTACATTCAATAATATAGACAACCGATTCCGTGTTACAATTTATATAATTTTGAATCGTAAATGTGTCTGTTTGGGTAGAGTTACTGAAATTTTTGGTGGGGTATGCATAAGAACAAACTTTGCAGGGGTGTTGACCACACCTGTAAAAGCCTTTTGTTTCTAACCATGTAGTGTTTGTTTTATCATGTGAACTGAAATAGGACGGGGATAGGACGCTGCCTAGGGACGGTGCTTTGCGGGCTACTATCCTGATTCCTCCTGCTAAGATGGTGCGCAAACTGTCATCCTCCATGAGAATTGGTAAGTATCGATTTACTAGATTTTTAATTTGTGAAAATTTGTGACCTGGAACGCACACATGACCATGTTTTAAGATTCAATTTATAAGCGTCCTTAAATACTCCAGTAATATACATCAGACATAATCCATAAGATAGTCCAACAAAGAAACATATATTGGTGTATAGAACAAGTTGCTCAACATGAAAAGTTTACTTACGTAACATTAACATGGGCGCACCATACACCGGCATCATTCTACTTCCGGTTTGCGGTCCATTTGACACAGAGTCGTGAAACGCATTTAGGACTCAGCTGTCACCATAGACACAGTATAAATCCGCCAGAGCGCCAATTTTAAACTACACTACAGCCAAGACTAAGGACGTTGCCTCGTCCGAAACGCGTAGGCTAACAGGATCATTCTTTCCTTCTATCCACACACCGAGACCATACTACAATGGACTTTTTAAAGCAATCCCATTAAACTTGGCAAAATATTTTTTCTATTTTACTACTACTTAAGCGCTGGACCATTTTTTCTGTTACCAAAGGTATTGTATGCTATTGGTATTAGAAAACACAGGACCAGCCGACGCCCGGTAATGGTGTCCGTACCTCATGTTGAGTGTGTCCTCATTGTGGGTGGGAAACCCCCCCCCCTCACAGCTGCGCACTGTGTTTCCAATGGGAGAGGCTGCCCCCCACCACCCACCCCTGATGTGGCCACGCCCGGCCCAACCAAATCAGTATGAAATAATCGCCTTGTTAATTTTGTCATTTTTAGTGTCTTTCCTATTTTTAGGTTCCATGCTAGACGCTGTTCACTGATGAAGCAACACGTCATCATAATATAGAGATGGTGGCCGACAGATTGGATACTGTTACAGATTATGTGGTTGATGTTTTGAATATAGATAATTCCTATACAATGGTGTGATGAATGATTGCAGATACGTATGTTGTATTGCCGGCATTGAAAGTGTTAAGATTGTGAGACTAGACGCTGTTAGAAGCTGTGAGTGTGTGACCCCCCCGCCTCCCCCCTGTAGTATGCTGTGTTTGGGAGGAGGAGGGGGGCTGACTGGGTGCAGTCTGCAGGGCTGATGAGACAAAGGATTTCAGTATGCACTGCTGAGAGATATATATATATCAGTGATGTCTACAAACCTAAATAAATTTCTTCTCTTTGCGCATGCGCTGTTGTTTATAAAAGTTACGATATTTATGTGTTGTGATGTGATCAGATTTCATGTGTTCTGATGTTAATTCAGATGTATTAAGCTATAGATACTGTGAGACACGGGGGGGGGGGGGGGTTTGAAAATGTATGTGCCCCCACCGTTCCCTATTTTTATATACAGTTTATTGGTTTGCAGTAATTAATGTTATCAGATATAATATTTTCACATTATAATGATTTCACACATGAGTTATGTCATTGTAAAGATAAAATGTATTTTCGTCAGGAAAAAGTCATTTTTGTTTCAGGCTGTTGTACATTACAGGGGGTTAAACTAGTGCCCGACTTTGTTATGTTGAGATGTAGTTTTGAACTCTGCTACATTACTTTCGGAGAGTCACAGTTCTCCCTGTAGATAATGCCCACATAGTGCCACACAGTGCCCATGTAGATAGCGCCAGTGTTCCCTTTAGATGGTGCCAATATAATGCCACAATACCCATGTAGATAGTGCCACCCCCCCCCCTGTAGATATCGCCACCGCCCTATACTTGGCAACATTCCCCCCTGTATTTTAGCAATATTCCCGCTGCAGATAGCACCACCCCCCCCCCTGTATATGGCACTACCCTTTCTGTAATTAGCACCACTGTAGCTCCCTGTAGAAGCGGAATCCCTCTGGCCGAAGATTCCACACCTATAGGAAGCCCCTGATGTCTCTGTCCATATATGGATTGTGACACCAGGCGCTTCTCCAGTAGCGGAATCCCCGACAGAGTGACGGCCGGGGATTCCGCTCCTAGAGAGAGCCACTAACGACAATGTCCAAATGGACAGTGCCGTCAGGGGCTCTCTAGAAGCGGAATCCCCGGCCAGTGCGATCTGACACTGGGGATTCTGCTCCTAGAGTCAGTCCAGGCACTATCTACTGTGGTGGGGTTGTGATTTGCAGGGGGGGGGGGGTGGCGGCACTATCCATTGCTATGAATGAAATCGGCAGCTAAATTGCACACTAAAATCAACAACAAAATTTGCAGATTTTGGTATGGATTTTGAGGCAGGTTCCACAGTGTACCCAACCTCAAAGGGTGACTTGTGTCTGAAGGAGTCTAAAGTTTTGAGCTGCAGTGAGGGCTCTGACCAATCAGCTTCTGTGTAGCTTAGCATAGTATGTGAGGTCATATAATTGACCAATCGGCTTCTAAATCCTGTATTCCAAGAGGACTGCCCAGGTGTAAATGCATTTTATGAAAATTAGCGCTCTTCCAGTATGGAGAAAACTGCTTTTCTAGGGCCACTTATATGTTGCTACTCTCGGTAATTGAATGTGCGACACATTAACCCTTTCATGACCAAGGGTCATTGATGCCTCTGTGTCCTGGTCAAATTTTCCATTTTTGATATGCACTTCTTTAAACGATAATATCTTTGGAACTGCTTTGAATATCCCAATTAATTTCATTGTGGTTTTTTTTACAAGACTTATAAGGCTTTAATTTTCTAGATTAGTTCAGTGTTTTTAAATTTTTCTTATGAGCAGACAAATCACATAAATAAAAAAATAATATATATATATATATATATATATATATACACACACACACCGTAGAGCTCTGTAACAATTAGTCACCCTGGATCGCTGTGAGGAGGGCTATATACACACGACCGACCGTGAAAACAATGACAGTCAACAACGGATCAACTGTCAGTTTTACATGGCTGTTTTGCATCCATGTGTCTCAAAATTTTAATTCGTTTCCTGGCCGTCTGACACCGTTTTTCACCGCCATTTGCCATCCGTTTTTCATGGACGTTAAAAAAATGGATGAATTATATTTAAGTTTTTTTTGTCCCACCCCCCTGAAAACACCACAGTGCCCATGTAGATAGTGATGCAATACCACTGTAGATAGTGCCACATTGCCCACATAGTGCCAGTGCCCACTGTAAATAGTGTCACAGTGCCCCCACCGTTCCCTATTTTTATATACAGTTTATTGGTTTGCAGTAATTAATGTTATCAGATATAATATTTTCACATTATAATGATTTCACACATGAGTTATGTCATTGTAAAGATAAAATGTATTTTCGTCAGGAAAAAGTCATTTTTGTTTCAGGCTGTTGTACATTACAGGGGGTTAAACTAGTGCCCGACTTTGTTATGTTGAGATGTAGTTTTGAACTCTGCTACATTACTTTCGTAGAGTCCACAAAGGGGGGAATGGTGAAGGGACTGATCAGGTACAATTTTGGTTTGTTTTGAATTAATTAATTTGGTTTCAGGAGATCTAAAAATGTGTAAGAGACCCCAATGAGTAATCCAGATTAAATGTGTATGAGAGTAACCTAAATGTTGAGGTTTTTCTGTGTAGATGGTTCCAGATCTTTCCAGAACAGTAAATACGGCACTGGGTAAGCTGTGCTGTAGTCTCCATCCAATATGAGGTATTGTGTAAAAGACCATCCCCCTCCAGCAAATTTACACAGGAGGCAGAGGTGACGTCACCCACACGAGTCTTTATGGATTTAGATGGGGGAGAAGGCAAAACAAAAATTGTCTGGACATTGTTAATTTGATGTAAAGTTTTTAGGAATTTCTTTTATTTTTTATTTGTCTTTGTATTAATCAAGTATTTGCAGAACCTGATAAAAGTGAGATTCTCAAAGTGTTCTGGATTATCAGATGAGTGTGGAGAAGTGTATAACATTTGGTTTTATTTTAGAGGATGAAGACGCCACCCCTTTGAGATGTTCTATCTATATGCGACATGGGTTTCTAATGTAAATTTGTAATAAAGAGATTTTATTATACAGTATGTACAAGACAGGATACGAGGCACCAGGTAAATTACCCAGAAACCACTCTCACCTTCTTGTTCATCTCAAGGAGCGGAGCTGGAGGTGCTCGCTGAGGCTTGTAACCTGGCAAAAGGTAAGACGGCCGACATTTATACTGACTCTAGGTACGCTTTTGGCATCGCCCACAATTATGGGCCCATTGGTAGTAGGAACTTTATTGGATCATCGGGTAAGCCAATTGAGAGAGCGAGAGAAGACAGACCTGACAACAAGGGTATGTGCAGCCAGGTGTCAGTAAATTGGCTTGTCCCTGGATACAATAATGCCACCACTAGGTTTGAAGCAGCCGGCATGATGTGCGTACGGCATGACATAGGTAAAACAGCAAAGGTACCTGTGAAAAGTGCAGCCCGGCCAGATTACCAGTTCCAGCGACTGCAGAACATACAACTACCCGAGGTAGAAGTGTATGACAATGTGCTCGTGTGTGTAGACCTGTTCTCAGGGGGGCCTGAAGCCCGGCCTGTATCTTCCCCACTGCAGATGTTGTGTGTAAGTGACGGGGGAACAATGTTATCCCAAGTATTGACCTGATGTTTGTACAATAAGATATCAGCAGTTCTCCAGATGTTATCCCAAAGTTAGTTTGTTTAACCCCTTAGTGACCAGCCCATTTTAGGCCTTAATGACCAAGCTATTTTATTCGTTTTTCTATAGTCGCATTCAAAGAGCTATAACGTTTTTATTTTTTCGTCTACATAGCTGTATGAGGACTTGTTTTTTGCGGGATTAGTTGTGCTTTTTAATGGCACCATTTTTGGGTACATATAATTTTTATATTAACTTTTATTAACCTTTTTGGGGGGGATTATAAAAAAAAACTGAAATTCCGCCATTGTTCTATGCGTTTTTAAATTGACGCCGTTCACTGTGCGACGTAATTAACATGTGACCTTTATTCTATGGGTCGGTACGATTACGGCGATACCACATATGTGGAGGTTTTTTTATGTTTTACGACTTTTGCACAATAAAAACACTTTTGAACTAAAATTATTTGTTTTTGCATTGTCGCTTTCCAAGAGCTGTAATTTTTTTATTTTTCCATCAATGTAGTGATTTTTTGGGCTTGTTTTCTGCGGGACAAGACGTAGTTTTGAATGGTACTGTTTTGGGGTACATGGGACTTATTGATTCATTTTTATTATGACTTTTTTGGGGGGCAATGGAAAAAAATTGCAATTTCGCCATAGTTTTTTGCGTTTTTTTTTTACGGTGTTCACTTTGCGGTTTAAATTAAATATTAACTTTATTAATGGAGTCATTACGGTCGCGGCGATACCACATATGTGTACTTTTTTTTTTTTTTTACACTTTTACTAAATAAAACCACTTTTTATGGAAAAAAATGGTTTTATTTATTTTTTTACTGTACTTTTTATTAATAATCTTTATTTCACTTTGATGACTGATTTTATTAGTCCCACTAGGGGACTTTACTGTGCGATGTTCCGATCGCTGCTATAATGCTCTGGTATACTTCGTATACCAGAGCATTTTTGCCTGTCAGTGTAAATCTGACAGGCAATCTGTTAGGACGTGCCTCCGGCGCGTCCTAACAGGCATATGTCCAGGGCAGAGCTGGGGGCTTTTATCAGTCCCCCGGCTGCCATGACACCCCATCGGAGACCTGTGATTGCATTCGCGGGCCGCCGATGGGTGACAGAGGGAGCGCACTCCCTCTGTAAACAAAGTTAAATTCCGCGGTCGCATTTAACGGGTTAAACGGCCGCGATCGAAGTAATCAGACAGCAGAGCCCCGGCTCCTGCCTGCACGGGAGACCCGTGCAGGACTTAGTCTAGGCTGACGTGAAAAGGCGTCAGCCTAGCCTAAAGCCCATTAGTGAATCACGTAAAAAGGCGTATTAGTGGTCACTAAGGGGTTAATAACTGTATTTAAGAAGTGTTGTGGGAATATTAAATACTGAGGTTAAGTTTTATGTAAAGTTCTAGACCAGCCTTAGCATTGGACTATTAGAGTCATGCGTCAGATAAAAGGTACAGAAGCGGAATATTCCCATTCGAAAACATTTTTATTTGTTTCTTTTTATTTTTGTTGTGAAAGGGAAATTTTAGAGCAGAGAATTCTGTGCAGTGTATATATGTGTATGTATAGATATATATATAAAGGAAAGAGAAATCAGTTTGTAGGTATCAGTTTTAGTTACTGACCAGTGTGAACGTTTAACATAAATCTGTCATTGTTTATGTTTTTCTTCAAGTTAATTATCTGATTAAGATCAATTACTGATTAGGCTACGAAAAGCTTGTTCTCCACAGGAAGAGTCCAACTGGGAGCGGAAGGCGTGAGAACCAGATTCTAACAGAATGTGGACGGATAAGGGAATGTGAACCGGTAACACCCAAGGCACTCTTGATGGCTTTTGCATTGATGGTGTATGACCTCACATATGCCCCAAGACTGCAAGGATCGATTTGGTAAGATCTAATTGGTATGTCCCAGGTTTTACAGCTGTTGCTGCTAAATTCTGTTAGAGCTGTTTGATTTGCCTACAGAACAGTCCTGGCAGACCGGTGCCAACCTTATCATACCCGCCTCCCACAAAGAGAACCGACCTTGAGAGGCCTTCCCAGGTAGAACGAACCAGATTAGAGTAAGAAAAAATTGGTTTGAGACACTTGTCAAATAAACATGTGGAATCTGTGTATGTTTCTGTGAGGTGGAGATGTTCTAGGCAATCAGCTGAGATCAAGGTACAAATCCTGCTGAAAGAGTATCACCAAGTGCAAATGAAGTACCCAATAATTACACATCTTCTAGGTGCCATGTCCATTGTAACAGAGAAGTTTTTTTTTGTTTTTTTCCTTATATAAAGGTGTTGGATGTCGTTTAAGGGCCTGACATTATTGTATGTACTTAGAACAACGTTTATAGTGTATGCGGATGATGTTATCACCAGATTAGTATTTATTTTAACAATTGACAAGAGTTGGGGGTCCCCAGCAAGTGCCAGTAAATATGAACTAAGAGACTTTTAATATGATGAACTCCATCACTGAGATGCGGCAGGTGCAGCCTGAGCCACTACAACGCGTTTATCATGAACAGACGGCAGTGTCACAATTCTAAGCGGCCGCCCAGACAAGTAACTTGCCAGAGAAAGAGTGCAGATGCGGAGGGTTCGTGATAGTCACAATACAACTCCACTAATCTGCCTACGTGGGATCTCACCCTAGGCTCACAGCATGAGGTGCTATGTACAGCCTGATGACGTAAACTAAAGGAGACGTGTCGGACAGATGAGAAGGACCAAACCAAGTCCTGATGACATCAGCAAAGATCAAAGTAAAGACCAAAGACCTGAGTGAATCCGTCAGCAGGATCAAGTATTTTGATAAGTAAGTGACTAGGAGGGGGTAATAATAACTCCCCCACTG